>NC_056728.1:994532833-994640333 GCF_019279795.1 Protopterus annectens
AAATGACATAGGCATGCATAACCAGACATATGAGCAGGTATGCCATCACTGCAGTGATTTAATTAGACATGTCCAGTGGCATGCATCTGATATCCATAGGCAACAGCTTGCCACAGGTGGTGGGGCGGCCATACATCCCCCCCTCACCAGAGTGGAGGAGCTGCTCCTAAGCATGGTGGCTCCTGGCCTACAGCAGCAACAGCGTCACACATGTGTCATCATGGAGGCCAGAGCCACCCAGCAGGATGACATGGAGCGTGCAGGTAATATGCCCTAGCTGTAGACTACCGTTACCTGTATTGTTAGAATATGCATATGTGAGATGTGTACTGTGTGTTTAGCAGTTGTGCTGCCTAACATGTGGAATACTGATATTTGGAATAGTATCTGTACACCTGTGACTGTTGACTGTTGTTCCACTGTCGTTTAGCACACTCACAGTAGCAATGCCACAGTTGTGGCCACTGACAAACTGTGTCATATTCTTCTAGCTCCCTCTGCAGTGACAGGCAGGGCAGACAATACATGCTGGTGAGTGTGTTAACACTTTAATATTGGTAATGAAATGTGCATGTCATAGTGGAGGTGTAGGCCATGTACACGTAACTCACCTATGCATAATGCATGCTGTGCATGTTTGCTGTGAGACATCAATCATCTCAGTAAAGTCAGTAGCTGCCTCAATCACATGCAATGCACAGTGCAGCAGACACAATTGTGGCAACACTGTACTGCACATTGGATATGCATATTTGCTACAGCTGTACACAACAGAACATGTTTATCATACGCAGTACACGAAAACATGCTACATTTGGCATTACCACACACCCGCTGTAAGGTCACACTTCAGTATCCCACATGTCATGCACACACACATGATGTACCTCAGGGGTAGAGGCTTATCATGGGGCTGTGCAACACTCTGCAACACATAACACAGTCATGTTAGGCAATGCCCCCTATTGGGCACCTCACACACCCATGTACAAGGTGGCTGTGTAATTGTGAACATAGCCACGGCACTGCAGTTCAGGTACAGCATGCTAGGCGATGGTCTTGCACAAATTAGTAGCTGTGAGTGACCACAAGATGCATGTTGATGATGGCACAGGCTACTACACCCCATCCAGTTACAGTGACCATGGTACTACTTATAGCAGTCATTGCTTTGCACCTCAGTGTTGTGTGTGTGCAAACATATGCACCTATACACAATATGCATAGCATGTTGTCTGTGTCCTTACATATGCCAGTATACACAATATGCACAGCAGTCACCATCCACACAAAGTGTCACATATCTGTCCTGGAATGCTAGTGGGTGTATAGGTCACTTGACACACATTGGGTATGTGTGGTGTTTAATGTTGCAGTCATGTAGCATGCCATGCCATGTCTGGCACCCACATATCTGCACTATGTCCCACACTCACCATAACCACTGTACACTGACCATGTCGAGCATTGGGATTCTTTCACATCAACATGCACTGCACATCCCGTGTGTGTACATAGCATGCATGTGCTACACATGTGACCACTATTATCTGCTATGGACACAGACACTGCACTCAGACATGGATATCTATGTGTCACACAGATAACACATGCAGCCATGGCATGTATACTTGTTAGTGATGGTGCGCAGGGCATTGCAGAGCTGATAATACCTGCACAGCATTGTTGTGTCCATGTACACATTGTGTTCCAGGGTGTAGCCAATCACTGAACAACTACACAGTTGCATCAAAGCCATATATACTGCCATTTAATAGGGGTGTCTACACTTGCACTGCATGGTCTTGTGCAACACATATTCTACATGCTGACACATGTGTGGTGACTGTCTCCCTTGTGATACTGGCACCCACCTTCACCCACTATAGGGTATGTGTTGGATTGCTGGTATGTGTGTGTATGTGCTGCAGTGAGGTGTGTATTAGTGTTCATGTGTGCATGTGTGCATGTGTTCGTGTGTGCATGTGTTCATGTGTGCATGTGTTCATGTGTGCATGTGTGCATCTGTGCATCTGTGCATGTGTTCATGTGTTCATGTGTTCATGTGTGCATGTGTGCATGTGTGCATGTGCAGACCATAACATGTGTTTCCTGTCTTCCTCTCACAGGTGCTGAGTTAGAGGTTGGTGAAAGCAGCAGGCAACCTGAAGCCACTGCCATGAATAGTGGTGATGATGACACATTTATATTGGCACAGGAAGATTTGACAGGGTCTGTCCTTGGTCCGCCAATTGACAGTACACAGCGTTCAACCCCATCTACGCGCACACTCATACTGTCAATACATTCCTCACCACCAATGGCCATAGGCGAGGGACAGCATACAGTTGGCATTGACCAGGAGAGTGTGGTACCCATGGCACTTGCATCCCCTCACAGCAGCCATAGCCATAGACCTGGAATGGTACCACATAGGCAAAGGTCCAGGGGATCTCAGGGGAGCACCACTGGTTGTATTGCCCCTGGCAGGCGTGCCCTCACAGGTCTTATGACGACCAGTATGTTCCGGACTGTAATGCAGGCTCAGGCACTTAAGGAACGGTACACCAGGCAGGGACTTAGGGCACAGAGGGCACATTACACCGCTATCAATGACAGCATCCGTGACCTTGCTGGTGCCTTCCGGACTTACACCGAGGTCATTGATAGACATTGGCGGGAGACATTAGATGCCCTCCACAACATGTCTTCCATGAGCCAGGACCATGCGGGACAGTTGCAACGTCGACGCATGCCAGTAACAGCAACAACTGGCAGTGGTCGCGGACGGCCCACAGTTCACAGTTGCTCCCGTAGTGGCAGTACCATGGCCTGTCCATTGACCTTTCCAGCAGACCACGTGCACGTGGCTCTGGCCAGTTCCAGCAGGGACATGGGTCCAGTCATCATACCTCTGCCTCTGATGACAGTACCCAGTCAGGGTTGGTACCCGATACTGTCCATAGCACCCCTGCCGGACACATTAACACGGTGCGCTATTTGCTTTACTGGCTGGTTTCCCTTCTGCTGCTGTATTTGTAGGATGGTGACATCATCAGACTTTCCAAAGAGGAATGTACCTCTTTTAGTGAGTTGTCCCAGTCTCCAAAAAGGGGACACCTCTCAAAGGAAACTGCACACATACACCCCCCAACCCACACACACACACACTGTTTGCAGGATTCAAACCCCTACCTAACTATGTTATGATACTAGAGAGAGAATCATTAACACGGCATGCTATTTGCTTTACTGGCTGGTTTCCCTTCTCCTGCTGTATTTATAGGATGGTGACATCATCAGACTGGACATGGTGACGTGTGTACACTTTGTTTTATGCCATTCCAGGAATGGTCCATGTGGGTCAGCAGGTGTCAACAGCTTGAACAAGACCTCAGAATCCTTACCTTGTGTGATCTATCTGTGGACACATTGACATTCCGTCATACGTCAATAAATATTTATGCAGAGCTTGTTGCTTTTGTGGCTACTACATGTATCTTGGATGTTGATAAAAGGCTATTCAAAGTCTATGTGTCACATGTGTAGATGTTTTCATTGATGTATGTCCTGGGTGGCTGCCTTGCAAACAGTCTAGCATGTTTGGGAACCATGATCCGCACATGAACATACCACAGTTGGTAGGGTTGTGTGTATGTCAGCTTCCAATAGCTCTGTTTATGACTGCAACCATGATGGACTCCATGACCTTGCAGATCAGACTTCATAGGCGTACTGGACTTGACTTCCCATGGTGTGTTGTGCACCAACACTTGTGGGGAGTGCCATATGTAGCTGTGACACATTCAACGGTTCCACATCCTGTGTAGTGGGTGAGGCTCAGCTGACTGTTCAGGTGCATGATCTGTTTGTTCTGTAGTTTGTGCATGACACATATTGGGATTCAATGTATTCCACTTGCTGCCATGCTTTTGCCAGTGGGGGTAGCTGCTCTTCCATTCTACATGTGATATCTCCTGGTATGATGATATGGACTATTGTCAGTGGGAGGTGGGTATGTACATATGGGCCTGTCTGTCATGATGTCGGCATTGTCACTCAGGTACAGTTGGCCCTAACTCAGGACATATATGGATGTACATTGCTATTTATGACATAGCTGAAGGAGGTGTCATGATTCAGTCTGGACTCCTTCTCAGCTACTCTTTACAAAACACCAACGAACATGAGCACTAATCCCTGTTATCCTCTTTTACATGCTTAACACCCTACTGATCCTTTGTGATCAGGTTAGAGAGTATGTCATGATAATATCCTGGCATTTCCAGGGGTCGGTTTCGTGTGTACTCTCCAGTCCAGCTGGGGGATATTGTGCTATTGACACAATGTCACATCTGCCTCATGTACACAGACAACCCTCTCCTCCTCCCGACAAACTCAGATATATGTGTGAGATGCATCTATATAGACATACAGGGTGCTGAACTCTCCCGACCCATGACTGGCACAGTCTATCAGGTGGTGAAGGTAACCACACACACCACATATCAGTCTCTCATATCCTCTAGCAACAGCACTCAATCCACATTATCACACATAGACATACTCAGATGCTGTAAATGTACTCTACCTAAGCAGCAGAGACCTCCAAAGCAGACACACACCTGCTACCCCACTACAATAACCACATATCACATAGTTCACAATGTCAGTGTGCCACACAGTCACTGCCCTTCAGGCTACACAACAAACCTAATACACTTGTAATAGGTGACACTTATTGTCAGACACACTGATGTACCACTCACCAGCCCTAACAAGGGAATAGTCACTTTGGGCTGTCTGTTGTGTGCCAGGATCTGCCGCATAACACAGGCAGTCAGGTCACTCCAAAGCAAGTACAGGACTGGCACCATCATTGTCCATGCTGGTGAGTATAACCTCAGACGTTACTCCCTGGACCACATGACATGATACATGGAGGAACACTCTGATCATGTAGCCCAGGCCAGTATGACCCTGACCTTGTCTAGCATCTTTCACCCACCATTTATGATGTCACAGTATACGGACACACATTTCACATTTAACAGTTGCCTAACAAATTTGTTTAATTCATAGGGGATACAGTGTTTGTCAGCCTATGGTGACATGCTCAACATGCCACGTAGCTTCACTATGGACAGCTTGCACCTGTCACCCTTGGACTTTGGAATGCTGGCTAAGGCTCTTGCTACCACCATAGTGCCTTTTTTAAGCAGGGCTTAGAAGACAACCCCACCTCCATTGACATTACAGGTTAAATGAAACTAAGGGTAATGCTGCTCAACAACAGTTGTGTTAACCTCATATTGTGGCCACTCAGGACTCTCCTCAGTATGGAGGATAGCGATATCTGTGCACTGACAGACACCTGGTTCAGGCTCGCTTATGCACACCAGCACTACCAGGTTATGTTTCATACCATGCTGTCTGACAACAAGCCTTGGAACAGACAACACATCTAGAGGGAGTATCCATATACATCACAGATACACACACCTCTGGGTTAGTAGCACTGCACAAAGCATCACATACCATACATATACAACCACCATTGTGCAATACTGCCTTTCAGTTTGTTGCCTGCTACAGAACACACTCCCAAACTCAGGAACCACACTCGGCTTTCATGGGAACTATGAAGAATATGAAAGTCTCTACAAACACCATTATATTGTGTGACTTCATATACACAAATACTGACTGGGGATACTACTCAAGCCCTGACACCCTCACCCAACAGTCACTACAATTTGTAGACTCATATGCTATGGCACAGCCAGTCAGCACAGCCACAAGGGGGAATACATATTGGACCTGCTCATCACCAACATGGGGACTCTATGTTCCACACCAGCGATATACCCTACATTGGTAAAGTCAGAACATACATGTATCTCACTCGACATACATATACCCTCCACACACCCATACTGGGTAATCTTGGTGAACTTCTCATGAGCCAACTTCTCACTTCACCGCAGCAAGGTGGTATCCTTCAGAGACCCTGAGACAGTGGCAAATACAGCTCACACTGCTGCATCCTTTACATACACATTCTATGGACACCTAGTGGACTGCATGGATTGTGCTATCCCAAATAACAACAGGACTCAGTCCTCCAATGGCAGGGGACCTGTCTGGTAGGCCCCAGCCATTTATAAGCTGTACAATGTCAGGAGGAAGCTACTACATGATAGAGCACAATCCCAGACTGGGAAGGCATCTGTGATCTGTACTAGCAGACAGCTACGATAACTCATGAACTTTTCTAAGGGCCGCTTCTACTGGACAATTGCAACAAACAAGTAGGACTATCACGCGGCCTTCTTCAGTTATGTCAGGAACCTGGGTGGACACTCACTGATATGCTGTGAGTTACTGCATACTGACTAAACCTACCCTGAACCCACTGGCATTGCCAACATCCTGGCAAACAGGTTCAGTGCAGATGTCTCCGACCCCCCCCCCAAGGAGCAACTATCCATCCCAACAGAGTATAACCTCCCTGACATCACACAGTAACAGGTGAGTGCTTCCATCCCCAAAGCGTACATCACAGTATCAATGTGACCAAACAGTGTCCCAGCCTGCATCTTACACGAGCATCATGACAGACGTAACCCTCACATTACATCACTGTTCAATATCGGAGTTACCACAGGATATGTACCCAAGGAATGGCATACAGCGACAGTGGTCCCACTCCACAGAGTTGGTGCCACAACGGACCACAGACAATATTGGCCTATATGCCTAAGTAGCCTGTTCTGCAAAGCTATGGAGTGTATTGTCATGGCACTCATACACATAGACATCGGGAACCTACGGACACTGTGTCCTACACATTTCAGCATTGTTGTGGGCAGATCTTGCCTCTTGAACCTGTTTGTATTCTTTAAATGGCTAACAGGTCCATCGACATAGGGACAGCTGTCCACACAGCCTACCTGAACCTTGCAAAACCCTTCAACACAATAACCCACTGGGCCATTATGCATAGGCTCACCAGAGTCGATATGGACACATATCTCACATGATGGATTGATACCTGGATCAGGGATAGCACCCACATGGTCGAAATTGCATGTGCCATGTCTGACTATACACCAGTTACACGTGGCATCAGTCCTGGGACCTCTCTTGTTTAGTATATAGTTGTCTGATGTACAGGCTACCATAGGGGGAATATGGCTGAACATGTTTGCACTTGACTGCAAACTGGGTGCCATGATCAACTCTCCAGCTGCCACATGCATACTCAAACAGGGTCTCACAGAGATGGATGACTGGTGCCTGAGCCATGGCCTACAGCTAAATGCCATTAGTTGCATAGTCATCCCCTTTGGGAATAAAAACATGCCCACACATTACCACATAGGTAGTACTCCATTACATATGGTAGGAGTTGTTAGGGGTTTGGGGACATGACTTGTTCGTACTGTCACCTTTGACATTCACGTTGCCAAAGTGGTTGGACACACCTTCTATGTGGGCCACCTTATCCCATATGGTTTCACATCTAGATCGAGTGAGGTCATTGTGCCCCTATACTCATCACATCCATGCTTGGTTTCAATGCCACATTTGGAGTGTACCTTACCCGACACCTGCAGCAACTGGCCATGGAAGTTCCTCACCAAGCTGATCTAGGGACTCACACAGATGCCCTGCACAGTTCAGATGCAGTAACTCCAGCTCTACTCAGTCGCTTACCACCTACTCAGATATGATGTGTGCCTGTTGTTTACAGATATACCCAACCCAGAATTACTGGACATGCTCCACCTCAAGATATCTGACTTCCTTGGAGCTACACACTCCAGGGACGTATACCTCAGCACAGATGTTAATAGGACAATGTGGAGGGACAGATTCTTATCCCAGAGGCTCCACTCACTCCAGAATGTAATCCCAGTTTCACATAGGCAGAGCCACCCACTGACCACCTACTGGAGACATCTTGATGACTGTATGGGTGATCGTATGTTTACCCCTGGGATATCTTCTGTGTCCCTGCTAGACAGAGGCACACTAGCCTAAACGTACACGGACTATCTTGTGTGACCTACTATTCACACACACAGTGTAGTAATCTGACAGGGCAACAACACCTGGGGCTTAGGCTTGTGGCAGGGCAGGTAGCCTAGTATCGACCTTCGACCTCCTGACCCTTGTTCAATGTAACACAGCACAATGTTTAACCGCTGCTTGCAGGTCTTTTATCATCTTTCTTTACCAGTTTCTATGAACAACTTCTCGTATCTGCAGAATATGTTTGATTATGACAGGGTTCCACTATATTATAGATGTGTCTGCTGTCATATAACTGTGTGCACAGGGTGGATTGCTGTATAGTGACAGATTCCTGGGTTAACATGCAACTGCCAGATATGCATGGCCCACTGCTGTACTCAGACATGGCCTAAGTGTGTGACCTAGCCCAGTTCTGCCATTCCGTGTTTTGTTGCCTGACATTTGTCTCATTTATTCAAGTGTGTGAGCATGCCCAGTGTGACCTTTCAGTATGTTGCTATCGGAGGTCCACTACATTTGTTGATGTGTGTGAACATGACTGATATTAACATTTATACTGTGGGTGTTGGAAGTCAGTTCTGTTCTCACTGCAGGACTCACCTTTGTGTCATAACTCGACAAGGATTATGCTGTGCCTGCAGGGTTTCCGTGAAATACTTTGCATAGACTTATCAACATTCCTTCATACAGGCTTACTACTGCAAGACTGTCATGGTTTAGTGGTCCAGTACTTTGGCTATAGTGCACAGTATCCTGTGTTTGAGGCCCATCATTGCTTTATATTTTCATACTGAGCAGACCAGACTGCTTAAGGACCAGTTACACAAATATGAGCATGTTGGCTTTTGTTCAGCTATGCCCTGCTTAGACCAGGCTTGTCCGACATTGCTCAATATTCACCAACATTGCTGGACGTTGCCCAATATTACTCAACATTGACCACAGTTGTGCTAGTTGGTGTGTGCGATTTTGTTTGCATATACTACATGGTGGTAAATGCTGTTTAGCACTGATTTATATTGCTTAACACATGGCAATCATGCCTTAGGAGGTGCTGCAGGGCTGCCTATGTTGGATGCACATACTACACTCCCTGTACATGTTTGAAAGCAGGTAGTGTCAACTTAGGCATCCCTTTTAATATATGTGCGAGGCAGAGAGAGGTATCATTTCCAGAGTTCCTACTGAACCAGTGTATGTGCTATGCGTTGCCTCTTTGCCAAGGCCAAAGCATACTGGGCACGCCTCATTCTGCCTACTGGGGCAGGCTCAGGTTGTTCCTCCTCCGAGTCACGCTCTGCGTGTGATGACCTTGGCAATGGTGGGGGACTGTTTGGCCCAGGCGTATGCTGGTCCTGCTGCAGCTGTTTTTGCAGGATCATATTATGTAGCATAGCACATACCATGACAAGTTGGGTATATGTAGTTGGTGAGTACTGCAAGGCTCCACCAGATGTGTCCAGGCACCGGAACCATGACTTGAGCAGCCCAAACACACGCTCTATTACATTACGTGTTTGTGTGTGTGCCTCATTATGGCATTCCTGTTCAGATGTGTGTGCATTTCTGATGGGTGTCATCAGCCACGGCTTCAGTCCATAGCCAGCATCCCCCACTAGGTGACTATGTGGGATGTTCCCCATTGGCAAATGTCTGGTACAGCTGCGTCAGATGCCAGATATGGGAATCATGGTAGCTCCCAGGGCAGCCTGCACACACATTCAGTATTATGCCCTGGGCATCACACATGACCTGGCAGTTGATGGAGGGGAAGCCCTTGCGGTTGAAGTAGACCCTACCCCGCTCGCCGGCTGGTGCTTTGATGCATATGTGCATGCAGTCTATTGCACTCACTACCTCAGAGTATTCTGCTATTTGCTGGAAGAGATGCATATTGCTGGCCAATACCTAACAGGAACTGGGGAAATATACATGATCACCGACGTGCTGACATGGCATCCAGGAACTGGTGTAGTACCCTGGATGCTGATGCCTGTGATATCCCCATCATATCACCAGTTGGTCTCTGGAAGGTACCTGTTGCTAATATTCTTAGGCCAACACATACCTTGGTTTCCACTGGGAATGGTTCCCCTTTGTTGGTTCTGTGTATGAGGCGTGGTCTGCACAGCTCAAGAATTTTCTGCAGGAGGTCTCTGTCCACTCTATAGCGCTCCACTATCTCCAGCTCATGTAGCCCCTGGTAGGTTTCCCTGGGCCTGTACACTCTTCTCCCTCTCCTCACTGTGGGTTGTCCAGCAGCATTTCCATTGTCACCACCCTCAGCATGTTGCATATGTCGCCTTGTAACAGCAATGGCAGCCCCTAACATTTCTTTGTCTCAGTAAAGCTTTTTCAGTTTTCACTTCTATTAGCTTACTGCACTGTCTGTTGTGAGAAACATAATGGACTGTTGTTTGTAAAGTTTTAAGTGCTAGGCTGGGCTGGGCTAGTGTACTGCCTGTGTAATTGCCTGATTCTGATTGTTTTCACCTGCTAGCTCTGCTAGTACTCCTTGGTAGCTTCCTACTATTTGTTGTGCTTCCTTTTTCCTTTCTGTTTCCTCAGTGGGGGGGAGCGCCGTGCACACAAGTGCAAACACGCGCACAACAGCTAACACATGCGCACACATGCTTACATGGACTAAAACATGCTTATTCTGGTTAAAACGCATGCACACCAGCGCAAACGCGCTTACAACTCTTTAAACAGCCTTATACATGCTTACTCTGGCTTAAACGTGTGCACTCATGCTTACACTCGCGCACTCTGTTTTACTCGGGTTTACACGCATGCACACGCGCGCATACCTGCTCAACAAGAAACTTTGGTGTTATCCACGGCATACACCTTCCATTTCTTGCCTTTCCCTAGCCTACCTGTTGACACACCTCTTTCCATGATGTGTAAATGACAGCTGACACATGCCACTCTGCTCCAATGAGCTTCACTTCTTTCATACATACCCCCCTCGTGATGTCACCTATCTTCTACTCTGTTACTCCCCATATCCTACTACTACACTCCACTGACTGTGCTCATTTGCTATGTAAACTTGCGATTCACTATCCTAACACTCATTTACATAGGATTGCCTACTAATGCTTGGTTACATGTCTTAGACTGAGCTTCCCCCCTTGGCAACCTCTACTCGGTGGCCATGTTGTCTTCAGCCTGCCATTCCCTTGCATTGTACATTAACAATTTCAATAAAATCCACATTTGTGGATTTTAATTTTTAGTATTCTTGGTTTTAGAGTGCAGCTCATTTGTGCGGTGCTGCGCTATGCTTAAACATCGGAAATCGGCAAAAAAATAAATAAAATGTTTTTATTTTCATATTGCATCAGGAAACATTTTACATGGCCGTATATTTGGCCATTGGCATGCTTCCTGCACTGGATACAACCTTTATTTGGAACTGTCACGGCTCCGTTTTGCTATTTGCAGAACTGTATTCAGTTGTCAACTGAGTACATTTCTGAAAATAACACTGCTCTTACTCGGACAGGTTCGGGTTTCCTGAATTGCAAATCTACCTCATTTGCATGCCTTTTGCCTGCAATTGAGGTAATTTGCATATCCCAGCCCTGTCCATGCAAGAACCGTTTTAGGAGCTCTCTTACACGCCCCTACAGGCTGTTTCTGGATCGCTCCTCGGACATGATGGCTGCATGGAGTCTTACTCTACTCTAAGACTCTGTGCAAGCCTTCGTGAATCTGGCCCAACATCTCTAAAACTGCCATGCATGATATGCACAGACTGCCTGGTAATACAAGTATAGAAATATAAGCATACTGCATGGCCCTGAGTGTCTCTGACAAACCTGTTACTCTTTGGACTGCTTGCTTGGTGTTCATCATTCTTGGAAAAGGCTAGCAAGCTTCATGACATATTCTCCATCAAACATGGAAGCATTAATCTGGTATCCCTAAAGTAGACTGCAGCATGCATGGAAATATTACACCCAATATCTCAGATGAAGACTGCAGCATGCATAGGAGTGCTAAATATTGTATTTTCAATACAGACTGCATTATGTATGCAAGTAAAACAATATTCTTGAATGCACCGTGCATAGGAGTATTACTTCATTTTTTCCTAATGCAGATGGCAGTGTGCATAGGAGTATTACATCCAGTATCCCTAAGGCAGATTGAAGCATGGATGGGAGTATTACAGACAGCATCCCTGAGGTAGACTGCAGCATGCATGGGAGTACTACATACAGTATCCCTGATAAAACTGCAGCATGCATGCCTTGGTGTCCTACATCCTGTGTCTCTGATGAAGACTGCAGCATAAATGAAAGTATTAGTGACAGTATCCCTGAGACTGCAGTATGTGTTGGAGTATTAAATCCATTATCCCTGATGAAACTGCAGCATACATGGGAGTAATAAATCCACTATCCCTAATGAAACTGCAGCATACATGGGAGTAATAAATACACTGTCCCTGATGAGATTGTAGCATGCATGGTAGTATTAAATCCACTATTCCTGTCAAGACTGCAGCATGTATGGGAGTATTAAAATCACTATCTCTGATGAGAATGCAGCATGCATGAGATTACTACATCCACTATCCCAGACAAGATGGCAGTTTGCATGGTAGTATTAAATCCACTATCCCCTGATGAGACTGCAGTATGCATGGGAGTGTTAAATTCACCATCCCTGATGAGACTGTGGCATGCATAGGAGTACTAAATTCACTATATCTGAGAAGACTGCAACATGCATGGGAGCATTAAATTCACAATCTCTAACAAGAGTGCAGCATGCATTGGATTACTACTGCCAGTATCCATGGTAAAACTGCAACATACGTATGAGTAATAAATCCAGTATCCTCGATGTAATCTGCAGCACACATGGGGGTACAACATACAGTATCCCTGAAGGAGACTGCAGCATGCATTGCAATACTGCTACCAGTGTGGGATGTGTGTGTGGGGGGGCTTCATTCCTGCAAATACAGTTAAAATACATTTTTCTTTAATTTAGTTTATTTTTGAACTTCATTTGCATAGTTTGGTTAAGCCCTTGTAGTACAATGAATCAACAGGAACCCAGATGGAAAAAAGCTTTACATTTTTCTGTCACACAACTTTCATATTAGATGATAGGTTTAGAGGTCCCACTGAAAGGAAAGACACCTATGACAAATAGACAGGCAGGTGTATTATTCCTCTGTATGAACCTTAGAGGAATACACACAAAATATCACCTATACATGTAGACATTGTCCAACATTCTCCAGATATGTTGTCCACTGCAGAGTCTAGGTGAAAACTAGATATAAAAGAAAATAAATTCTCTCACCAGGCTACAACAACCTATGAATGGAAAGAAAAAAAAACAATATGCTGGAGGGATAGCAATTTTTTTATATAAAAACCTTTGAAATGACTCCTCATCTTAACCCCATTCCCCAATTTAACAACAGAGGAAAAACTCATTTGTCAGCTATACACTTAATAGCTCTACACATACCTCCCCCATAACAATATTAATATTACCTATGTTGGATAGCTACAAATACTAGCCATGAAACAATCACAATAGAAGATCTTAACATTGACTAGCAACTAATATGCTGAGATAACCCCACCTACACAATACAGCTGTATAATTTCTAAGTCATCAGTGTCCCAACTAGGCTTAATAAAAAGTTAGAAAATCTACACTGGTTTGATTCTTATCTCCAAACAAAATAGCCCCCAGTGGTTGCCTACCAGATATCATCAGTGACCATCTTCCTACCATTGCTATAAGCCAGTAAAATAACAGCCACAGACAACCAGAATATAAACAAGCTTGCAACCTGAATAATAGCATGGACAAACACAATATAAACAGGCCTGCAAACTAAATAATTACCATGTGACAACCATAATCCCAATCCCTCAGAGCCACACGCTCCAGGGATCTAAACCTTGTCATCACAATAAACAAAACATGCTGTAGGGATAAGTTCCTGACCCAGAGACTCCCCAGACTCTAGAATCAACTGCCCATACATGTCAAGCAGAGTGCCTCTTTGGCCCTCTTCAAAGGGAACCTTGACGACGGATGGGAGAAAGGAAATTCACCCCGAGGATCACGTCAGTCGCCCTGTTAGACAGGGGTCCAGGGAAGTAAATAGTGTGGGAAGAAATAGCCAGGGAATTGTTATGGCTAGGCTTGTATAGGCCCTAGGGCTGATAGCCTAGTACCAACCTATGAACCTATGAACCTATGAACAATATAAACAGGCCTGCGACCTTAGCAAATTCCAATTAAAAACTTTTACTTCAAACATTCAGTTCCATATGTGGAATATTCTAAAAATATGCCTCTAGATGAAGCAGTTTCAGAATTTAACAAACTATTTCCAAATATACTAAAATAAGTGGGTCCCATCAGAGCAAAAAGAAAAAAAAATGTAACCCAGCACCTTGGTTAACAAAAGAAACCAAACAAGTTATGCACACCAGGGACAAAGCTGGATCTCAAAGCAATTGACAACATTTCAGATATCTCGAACATCATAGCAAATCCCATTTTAGAACAGACAAAAAACTTCTATACTAAGCTCCAGAGAAAACACCAACATATTCCAAGGGTTGGGCATCACTGAAAACTCTTCTCCACCCTTGCCAAGCAATCATACCAACATCAATTAATAATAAGAAAGATGACATTGCTATCAAGTTCAATAACCACTTCATCCAAACAGTTTTATCTTTTGTAAAAGATAATCCATCCTCTACTCCCTACCACGTTCCACACTATACTTCGCCTTAAAACTCAGCTAAATGACCTCACAGCATCTTTCTCCTTATAACCTGTCCATAACACCACAATCAAAAAAAAATCTCTAAAATATAAAACCTACAGGTCTAACTGCAGATAAACTTCCAGGTGAATACATCAACATCAGAACAGTATCAGAACAACCACCACAGATGCCAACATCTGATACATGTGAAAATCACTGTTAATGAGATGGTTGGTGGGGGGTACTGGAGACATCTTGTGCAGAAGTATCATGGATGAAATGAAAAAAAATGAGCACTAGAGATTAAGAAAGAAATCTCATACAATACAAAAGAAAACACATGTGGTGGTGGAGGTGCATACAGAAAGTGAGTGCAATGCAGACATTGCCGCTTTTGATTTATTTTAGGCACAACATGTTATGCCATGTTCTATACATAAAGGAAAGAGAGAGCAGTATAATATTGCATTGTAAACATATTGTAATGTGATATGTAGACCGGAAAACAGAAGAGATACAGGTATACAACATGCAGATTTGGAGCACTATTAGACACAATAGATAACGTACAGAGATACTGATATCTGAAGTGGCATGGAGGCAACACACTGTGAATTATCATGAAAATGAAGTACCTGTAGAAGAGCCATAAATTTGTTGGACACAGTACAAAGTGATATCATAAAAAAAAAAAAACTCAACCAAGCAAAGCATAAAACTAGACAAAGCATCTGTAGCCCTAAATGAAAATATCCAGCAGTGAGGGTTCATGCTTCCTGTACATAATGATCCATCTTGGAACAGAGTTGCTTGCAGTTATTTTTGGGCAACAGCCCCCATGAGACATATCAAATGACAGTATCAGAGGCTGCACTGGTGGTGTAAAGGGGGATAAAACTGAGTTTGACTAGCAGCTCAGGCAGTATGAGTGTGAGGGTAGGGAGAATGGGTGTGCCTATCCTGGGGAAGAGACAGTAGATTCTACTCATTTAGACTGCTGCACCAAGACAACCAGAGAGCATAGGCTTGTGATGAAGCAGAGTGAGGATAGTCATAAAAGCCAAAGTCAATGACGGTAGCCCTTGCTAGTGCATTTGAGGGAGCACACATGCACAGACAGAAGGGCATAAGTTGCCTTTGCAGTGAAGCAAGTGGCGTTGTTAACATCACATGGGTAGATAAGCCATAAAACAAAAAAGCTGTCATTGACTGGATGCCAGCAAGAACATAAAGATCCCTCGTGGCTATCTGGATGACAGCCCCTATGGACAGGTTAACAACTGATCAAGGAGAAGCTTGGTGGTTTACAGGAATGTGGGTAAAAGTCAGAATCAGCAATTCTAAACTATAAATGAGTCTAATGACACTTTTAACAGGTTCAAATTATGAAAATAAGATTGGTACAGATCAATTTTTTTAAATGAGGAACCATAACATACAGAGATGCAAACTAAGCTTGCAAAGTGGCACAGAAGCACACCCAGACTACTGAAATAACCTACACAATTGTAGACAAATCTAAACAGGAGTAGCAGTTATGCCCATGGGCTTGGAAATAAACAATATGATGAATGACAGTGTTGACAGAGTGAAAAACACTACCAAAGTACATTGCGCAGCAATTGTAATGTGATGCTTTATTAGGACAGCTATGATATCATAAACTTGGTTAGGAAAATTGCTATACAAATGCAAACCCTGAAGAAAGATTGTATAAGATAGCAGTTGACAGCCTAAGTGTTATGTGACGCATTCATGTACTGTCATGGAAAACATGGTGGCTTACTCAGCTGTCCATAGCAATCTGAAAATAATTTTCCAAAAGACTTTATTTAAGGCATAGATGGATAAATTCACTATTTGCAACCCAGATGAACCGAGTTCCACTAGTAGGTCAGGTTCTGAAAAAGTTGGTAGAAAGACAATGGGAATGTGGAACTCGTACTGACTCGCTCATCCTTGTGGGAAGAAGGAGTTGCAGGCAGCCAGTCACCAATAGGTAGTTGAGTGATTGTTCAGGACCAGCAGGACTATGACAGGGCATGTGGGCTTGGAGATCCCAATCCAGTGGCAGTAGCCCAGAGAGGTTCATAGGTAAGCCTAGTTTGCTTGCCCTTGTGGGCCATTTAAAGCCTAGCTAATTTCCCTTCCAAGAGTGAGAATTAAACCCTGTACCTTGTGTCTCTGAGTTAAACACTTTAACCATTATGCCACCACCCACCCAATAATTATAATTCTGTTTGTTAACCAGACAGGCCTACTGGACCCACAGTCTCTTTTCAGTGGCTACCCTTGAGCAACATTTGTTTGAGTTGCTTGCTCAAGGTCACACAGTAGGTAACAGAAAGTGGAGAGAATCAAACTCTGTTTCACAGGAACTACAGCTTGCAACCTTAACCTCTGTGCCAACTACCAGCTTGAAAGGTGGCACCATGCAGCAACTGTGGAAGGGTGCAAGATGCCCTGTGACAATACAAGTGCTCATGTCAGCCAACAAGTGCAGGGTTAGAGCCCTAATAGAAACAATCTCATTGCCAGAATGTATTCAAGGCACAAACCACACCCATGGTTGCCTGAATGATAGATCTCTACTCATCAGTTACCCTTGTACTGTGGATTATTAGTACTGGAAAACAAATGGTCTCAGACACATTCAGAGAGGCTTGATGTTTGACAGGAAAAACACTATAAAAGGATGTGGAAACAAACAGTTAAAATAGTTAAGGTCAATGCAGTACAATTGTTGACTACCCACTATAAATGACAACAGATAATAGTTGTAACATAGTGCAAATAAGTACATGAATCGAAATGAACATATTATACAAATAATATGTAGACCGTACAGGATGCAGTATATGTGTTGTCATACCTCTCAACTGTCCAGATTTTTGCCTTATATTTTTGGACTCTTCGTCATAGAATTTGTAGTTTTCTGACAAATCATCAAAAATTAAATTCATTAAATAATGGCATACCTTTAAGTTTCAGAGCTCACATTCTTAAGAAATGCATGCTAATATAAAACATGCTATTCTAGCCACTTTCTAAGTTTGTATGCAAGATATTTTAAATCTGTCCTCCAATTATTTTTGGCTTGTCCATCTTCCTTGTGCTTAGAGTTTGAGAAGTATGGATCATGTGACTACTGCTTAAAATAGGAATTTAGGGTCTACGTACCAGACACAAGCAAACACAATCATTAAATACATGTTTTGAACATAAATCAAGAGAGAGAAAGACACAGGGAATACCCAGAAATAGATATATGACATATTATATTTACCCATGTGCATGAAATATCTAAAAAACAGGATACCAGATAAAACACTTACATTCCTTCAAAGAACAAACAGTAACTCAAATTACCAGATTAAAGAAACGGAACCTTCATCAGCTAATAAATATGACATGTTGGTGTGATAGATTCATATCACTTTGTATCCCTCACCTCTACAACAAACTTCAAATACACATGAAGCAAAGTAGCATCCCTGCAACCTTCAAGGTAAACCTAGGGAATTGTATCGACAGTCTCAAATTCTCCACTTGTCTATCTTGTGTTGCCCTCCTTGAAGCTGAAAAAAATTTTGAATAGGGGGTTTTGGCTAGGTTTGTACTTACCTATGAATGCAGAAATGCCCATGAAATGCTAGTGTTAATGTGGGTAAGTATGACAAAAACCTAACAGACCCTACCTGACATGCAGTTATAGTCACTAAGGCACACTCATAATTCATATGTCTGTCAGTTTGCCAAATGAGTTAACTCTATGAGTTACTAAAAAGCTTCATATTGTTGTCCAGGGTTTGATTTCATCGGTTTCTACTTATGTAACGTATGAATATGAGAATGTTATTTATATAGACAGTGCTTCTGCACTGCTCCTGAAAAGAGGCACTTTTGCCCAATAGATTCACCTGGTTATGCAATAAATAAATAATACATATGAAAAATATGTCTGCCTACCTCCAGGTTAGGATATACGATGTGCATACTGCAGCACAGGCAGAGCCATGTATGTAAACCATTTCAGAACGCACAGCAGGGAGTGCATGTAGGCAGCAGAGAAAAGAGGGAGGTGGAAGAAGGAAATTAGAGTGCAGGGTGGCAAAATGTGGTAGGGAGTTCAAATGTAATGTGGATAGAAAGTGTAAAGTTAAGAAACCTCTTCACAATGGGTGCTTTTGGGTAGAAAAATTACTTCTTTACATTCTTTAGAAAGTCAGGCAAGGGGTGTGAAAGTGTAAAATGTGAAACAAAGGTGAGAGAGAAAGATCAATGGATGTGAAAGAGAGAAGATGAGAAATAGCGTGACGATGCCCATATAGTACAAGCAGAGTATTTGTTCTGAGAGGAGAAAGGAGTGCTTCTCATAAAGATTTCCATTCCCATCTACTTTTGTTTGGATGTACAAACTCTTAAACCTTGTGCACCTTTGAGGATCCTCCCCTGCTGGTTATGCAGAAGCACATGGTATAGTAATGCTACAAAGAGTGTTGGATATGTCAGCTGGTAATGCACAGATGTCCTTAATCTCCCCATCTGCCTACCTTACATTCAGTATTGACACATCCATTTCACAACATGATGAATGTTACGTATACAGTTCACACAGCTGCATAGGAGAAGCAATTGCACCATCTCCTCCATCCCTGCCTTCAAAGCTTCCTTTTCTGATGGTACCAAGCCCCTGCTTGCCAAGATGCTCTGCTAAAAGTAGGGTCTAGTATAAGCATGCACAGATGGCAGTGGTTGCCATAACAGATGAAGTGAGAGACCACTTACATAAGAAACAATGTAGAAAATGTGGCATTGAAAAGCATGTTAACGGGAAACAAAAGTTATCACTAATTCACTGATCATGACTAGAGAGTTAAGAGATGAATAATATGCTCTAACAAGAGAAGGTAAACTGCACGAGTGTTGCACTTGCATTTCTGTACGACACACCTCCTATACCTATGCAACCCATATGATATGTTTATCACCAAACTGGGATATACATCGGAGTAGTTCTGTCTCAGTGTGCACTGTTCAGTCAAGGCAGTGGGCATCCTTTAGGATTGTCAGCTATCTGGAATGATCTGTATATACAATATTTATGTCACATTGTGCAATTACAAAGGTACTCGACAGAACACTGATTGTAGTTAGCCTCACCTCAGGCTTTGTGCCCACTGAGTGGTGTGCAGCGATGGTTATCCCACTCCACAAAGGAGGAGCCACCACGGAAACTGGGAACTATCACCCCATTAGTCTGCCGAGCCTGGTCTGCAAGGCCATGGAACGTATCATCATAGAACTTATAAACAAAGACATTGGTAATATCCAAGCACTGGACCCCACCCAGTTCTGGTTTGTATAAGGCAGATCATGTCTCCTAAACCTGATAGACTTCTTTGAAGCAGTCACCAAAGCCGTAGACAAGGATAAGGTGGTTCACACAGCCTATCTAGATCTCGCCAAGGCTCTCAACACTATCACCCACTCTGGAATTATAGATAAACTCACTAAACTAGGCATAAATCCCTATGTCACAAGATGGGTTTCTAACCGGCTCACTGACAGAACCCACACTGTGAAAGTAGTGGACTCCAAATCTGACTTCAGACCAGTAACAAGTGGAGTTCCACAGAGTTCAGTCCTGGGTCCTCTCCAGTTTGGTATCTACTTCTCTGAAGTACAGGCTAATACAGAAGGTCTTTGGCTAATGAAGTTTACAAACTAGGAGCCATAATCAAAACTCCTAACGATGTGAACATCCTACAAAAGGGCCTCACTGAGACAGATGCCTGGTGTCAAAGCCGTGGCCTCAAGCTCAATGCCAAAAAGTGCATTGTCATCCCCTTTGGTAAAAACTCTGTACCCATGAAATACCACATAGGTGGTAGTCTACTTAACAACAAAAGTGGGATAAGAGACCTTGGGACACAGGTGGACAGTAGTCTCTCCTTTGATAATCACATCACCGCAGTAGTCAGGAAATCCTTCTACGTGGCACACCTCATCACAAAAGGTTTCTCATCCAGGAAAAAAGAGGTCATTGTTCCCCTCTACTCGTCAGTCATTAGACCCATTATAGAGTATGAAGCCCCTTTTGGTATGTACCTCGCAAGACATCTACAACAACTGGAAAGGTCGCAGAAATACCTCACAAAGAGGATTACTGGCTTCAAACAGATGCCCCATAAAAACCGTCTCAAAAAACTCCAGCTTTACTCCATTGCACATTGCCTACTCAGAGGTGATCTCTGCCTAATATACAAAGCTATGTTAAATCTAGAGCTGTTGGACATGCTCCACTTAAAGAAATCCCAATCCCTCCAAGCTACATGCTCTAGGGACCGAAACCTTGTCACCACAATAAACAGAACATGCTGGAGGGATAGATGCCTGTCCCAGAGACTTCCCATACTCTGAAACAAACTACCTATCTATATAAAACAAAGCTCCTCATTAGCACTCTTCAAGAAAAATCTTGATGATCGGATGGGAAATAGGAAATTCCCCCCGGGGATCACTTCTGTGGCTCTGTTCAACAGGGGCACAGGAAAATAATTTTCTTGGGTAGCGAAAGCCAGGGTACCTTTTTGGTTAGGCTTATATAGGCCCTAGGGCCAATAGCCTAGTACCTACCTATGAACCTATAATAAAGAGAGTTCATTCTTTTATGTAGGGGTTAGAATGGTGAGAGTAAAAGAGGCCTGTAACACCACAGTTGCTGCATGCAGGGAATTTTGGTGGCTTTCTCTTGGAATGCCCTATACCATTGATGTGCGTGGTGAGTTATAAGTGAGTGTGCAATGGAGACTTTAAGAGAATTCACCTTCCTCCACAGGGATATTGCTAACATTGCACTTCTCAACATTTTTCACCAGCTGATGACTGTGTTATTGACTCCCAGTATCCAACAGAAGCTTTAGTATTGTATATGAACTCACCATAACCATTTACCTTCCCCCTTCAGGATGTGAGCAGTCACTACTTCATAATTTTTCTCACACCCTATGTCAACTCTTCCATTTTCTAGTCTGCTAGTTTAACAAGGGCCATATGGGTTCTAGTCAAAGTTTCATCCACTAGGCCTCTGAGCTGACCTGTTATAGTGTAAGTTGTGCAGTACTGTACTATTAGCACATCAGTGTAGATTCAATAGATTTCCATGTGTGCACATGTAAACATATATGCAAACACACACACACACACACACACACACAGAGTCACACAAGCACACATGCACACAGACACACACACACACACACACACACACACACACACACACACACACACTTATATGCTTATATATATATATATATATATATATATATATATATATATATATATATATATATATATATATATATGGTGCTACCTCGACCCACTGAAATTACATTTTTCCGAAATGTAATTTTGCAATTACGTTTATCCGAAAGTGCGTTTATCCAAAAATGCACTTTCATGAAAAACCGATTCAATGAACAGCAAGTGAGGTTGTTGTTGTAGATTGTGGCACAGTGGGGATAAGGGAATATTCCCATTTCCAACTGTAGTGCGATCTTGGAGTTAGAATATATAAGCAGCAGGGGTGTGAGGGGCACAGCCCCCCACATGGGGGGTGCAGGGGGGCTTCCCCTGCATAAATGTGGTTAGTGCTGTTATATATTTTTTTATTTGCTTTTCATTGAATTGTTTTTTCGCAAAAGTGCATTTTCTGATAAATACACTTTCAGAAAAACTGAGTCACGAAATTACATTTCAGAGAAATGCAATTTTGGTGGGTCGAGGTAGGCCCATATATATATATATATATATATATATATATATATATATATATATATATATATATATATACATATATATATATATACATATATATATACATATATATATATGGTTCTACCTGACATAATCGAAACCACACAACACCGACAACCACATCACCGACACCACATATTCGACAGTCCATAAACACGAAACCACACATAACCGACAACGAAATAACCGACGGTACACAAACACCAAACCCCATACAAAACAAAACACATCCCCATTCCACAAACCACACACACAACACAAGCACACCAAAATCCTTACAAGCCCACACTAAACCTTACCCTAACCCTAAGGTCCGCCCCTAACCCTAACTCACTTAACCCTAACCTAACTCACTTAACCACCCTATCGCCTAACCTAACTCACTTAACCCACCCCTATCGCTCCTAACCTAACTCACTTAACCCACCCCTATCCCCACAGACCGGTTAATCTCCTTACTGCCTCGCGCCACCTAACGTCCGTCACTACCGATACTCACACAGCCTTTCCCCATGTCGGCATCCTCGGCGTTGGTGTTGTCATCCGTCGTCGGTCTTCTGCATTGTCGATGTTCTGCAACCGCGATTCGGCCGGTCTTCGCTTCGATCTTCTGGAGCTCCGGATTGCGATGTCGGTCTTCTCAGCTGTCGACGAAGTCAGGTAGAACCATATATATATATATGGGTCTACTTTAAAAGACCGAACCGTCGATTCCGCTTATGCGGAAAAGGAAGACCAAACCGACAGGTATGTTTATCGAAGGGTGATTTGCCGACAGCGGAAAGACCGACAAGGGTAATGTGTGATCGGACTGGGTAAGTGTGCGACAGTGACGGAGTTAGGGGTCAGGTAAGTGTGCGATATTGTGGGATTTTGGTAGGGCTGTGGGAAAGGTGAGTGTGTTAGTGTCGGAGTTAGGGTTCGGGTAAGGTAAGTGTGTGATTGTGAGGGACTGTAGTTTAGGGACGGGTTAAGTGAGTTAGGTTTAGAGTCGCGCGTGTGTATAGTGATGGGCTTTATGTTTTGGTGGGTTAAGTGAGTTAGGGTTAGAGTGCAGGTAGGTGAAGTGCGATAGTGTTGGACCTTGGGGTTAGGGTGGGTTAAGTGAGTTAGGTTAGGGTGCAGGTAGGTGAAGTGTCGATAGTGTCGGACCTTGGGGTTAGGGGTGGGTTAACTGAGTTAGGGTTAGGGTGCAGGTAGGGTGAGTGTGCGATAGTGTCGGACCTTAGGGTTAGGTTTTGGGTTAGGGCTAGTGGCTATGTTATGTAGTGTAATGTGTTGTTTACGTTCGGTGTGTCGGTGTAATGGTGTTCGGTGTTTTGCGTTGTCGGTTTTGTGTGTTGTCGGTTATCTGGTCTCGGTGATTTGTGTGTCGGCGAACTGGCGTGTCAGTCTTTCAAAGTAGACCCATATATATATATATTTACACACACACACACACACACACACACACACACACACACACACACACACACACACACACACACACGCACACACACAAAAACACACTATTCCATAAATGCTAGAATTTGCAAAAAGCAAATTAAGTGCAAATAAAAACATTTACTGTACCAAGAGAAGACCAAACCTCTGGTGTCTCAGCTGGTGAACATACTCATATAACAGTGTAATATATTTAAATATTGTTCCATTTGCAATGTTAACTAAACATTCAAACAAACCACCAAAAATGAACAATGTACATTCAAATCATCATCATGTATATAATTGTAAAATGTTTGAATCTATTTTCTGGTTACTTAGAAAAAAAGGTGGACTTCTTATAAAGCTTGGATAGAAGATACATAGCATTTATTGTGAAACTGAACTCTGAAAGGCACAACCATAAATAATTCTTACGCTATCAATAACAATTTTTTCTTTGACAAAAACTACACTCACCTTATGAATATTTTCTTGTCAGTTACTTAGAGAAATTTTACCAAAAAGACCAACGAAATGCAGAGTAAAGTTTCAGTCCATGAATAAAGCAAAACAATCCATAAAAGTTACTTAGAGAAACCATTGAACTGTCTAGCTAGACATTAAACATTTGTCTTTAAGTGAGGAATCCAGGCTGCATAGCCCTGTCCATGAGTTCAAAAAAACTGCATTCTGATTGGAAAACTGGGATGTAATTTAAGATAGTAGTAGTCACTGCAAAACAAATACTTACATATTTCAGGATACAAGAAACTTTCAAAAATACATTTCCTTTTTTTCCTCTGCTATCTCAAAAATAATAAGCTATAACATTTGTAGGGCTTTATATACTATCTTAATCACTTTAGGCAGTTAGATAGATACTTCTTTATAACTTTTGCAATGCCCATGAAAGATATTCCCCCGGATTCACGAATCCTCTGTGTAAGACTTAATAAGTCTTACTCGGAGGCTGCAGTTGAACGGTATGACGTCAGTGTGCCATGAATATTCATGAGGGCACTCTGACTCAACCGTAACTCTTACACGGACTGAGTATGAAAGCAAGGGGCATGTCCGACTGCCGAGCAGTCTAAATGTCCACGCCCCTGCAAGTGTAGTAGAAGCAAAATGTCAACACACAAGAGCGAGTTCGCTCAAATGTACTTGCACCCAACACCACACTCCCTGACACTGTAAACCTCCATCACAGTTATAAAAAGTAAAATATTTATTTATTTTTTTAAATCCACGATATAGCTACCCGTATTTGCACGTATGTGTGTGGGTGTGCCCATTGCTTAGCTATAGTTAGCAATTCTGACATGGAAGAGCATAAGAAAAAATGTTTATGCAAATCACATCAAATTGCAATATCGTAATGGTAGAGCGTATGCACAAAGAGGAGGCATTCACAGTTCGAGTCCCACCACTCCCCTTCTTATTTATGTTTTAAATCAGTATTTGAAATAATACCAGACATATATGATTAAAATTTTATTAAAAGCAGTGAAATGGCCAATGTATCAGTGAACAAAATATATATTTTTAAAGGATCCAGATATATAATAGCCTGCCGTTAAGCAGCACTTTACTCAGCTAAACAGAGGTGCCCATAGTTTAATAGCACTTTACCGAGCTAAACAGAGTTGCCCAAAGTTTAAAAGCACTTTACCCAGCGCAATGTGTTTGCGCGGACGTGCGTGCCGCACCAAACAGGGCAACATAGGGCACCGGGGAGCAACGTAGAGATAAGTTGCTTAAACGCAGCCACACCCCCTAGCCTGTCTAGACAGTATTAAAATAAAAGAGTGACAAGGTTTGAACCCAGGACAATGTGCATCATAATCAAAGTACAGAACCACTAAGCAATAACAGCTTAGGAAAAACAGCCAATATTAGCATACATATACTTAGAAATGGTAGATTAACCAATTCTAAGCAGGTCTGCAGTCAGCTTAGAATTCTCAAAAACGGCCAATCACAAAAAAGTGCGGGAAATGCGGCATATTTAAGCCCCATAGGCGGGAATACTCGCCATAACTGATTGTAACTCACATTTGCAGTCAGAATGGCAGGTGCAGGAGAGGGTTCACACTTCTGAGCGCAGCGTTGGGGCATCGAGGAGTCAAAATACATGGTTTGGCTCCTTGTCCACCATCATGAGTCCAGACTCCTGCAGGGCCAGTTCCAAGGGACGGAATACAAGGCTGAGGCTTGGAACCGGTTAGCTCATGACCTCACCAGTGTCACAGGCATTCCTTGCACCGGTGAACAGGTCCATCACCACCATGCAGACCTGAAGAGACAGAAGCAGGACCGCTTGAACCAATGGATCCAGGAGGCCTGTGGGATGCAGGATGCCCCACGACTGAGTATGTAGCCATGGAATGCAGTATGTAAGAATTGATAATGGAGTATGTATAATGGATAGGTATGTCTCAATATCCCTTCATTTCCTTCACAGCTGCAGGTGACCGTGCTGTGAATCATCAAGCCCATGCTGATAGGCTGCAAAGGCTGCGCCACCAGGCAGGTTAGTGATTATTTTGCATGTTTTGTTATATAAAATAGGGGAGAGAGCATGAAATAAAGTGCTGTAGTACAATAATACAGCCATAAAATGGCCTGAATAAGTCCTCTGCATGTACTGTTATACGAAAAGTCATAGAGCTAGAAAAAGAGCGTAGTAACCCATTAAGAAAGGTAACATATGTCTGGAATAAAATCTCTGCAGGTACTGTCATATAACATAAGTGACTGAGCCTGAAAAAGTGTGTTCTAACCCATTAATAAAGGTCTAATCTGTCTTGAAAATGTCTGCCATATGCACTGTTATAACAAATTAAGGAGTGAGTCTGTGGAAAAGTGTGTAATGTCAGTAATAAAGGTTTAAAACCCAGAGTGTGTGTGTGTCACTTAGTTTGAAATGTTGTTGTACCCTTGCATTATACAAATAGTACTGTGTTAGAAAGTGCTGGCAACCCAGAGTTCTGCAATCCCATCTAAAGTTGGTGATGGAAGTGCTAGTAGCTGTGAAGCATATATACAGTCCTCAACCATCAGTTACTGGCTGGCATGCATAAGTAAATCTGGGCACATGAGTAGCATGCTAATATGTTCCCCAGAAATGTGAGTGTGCTTCAATAAATGCAGGGTTCTGTACAAACTGAAGTGAAAATGTCATGTAAAAATATCCAGATATGTAGATAAAGAAATATAAATGCAACCATGAAATATGTAGCAGTAACATCTGCATCTTGGACAGTTAGTATGTCAGATATAGGTCAAGTATATATTGAACTAGCCAAACCCACTACACAACCTAACGCATGGTGGCAAGTGTAATAACACATGTAGGGAATATACATCTGCAGTCACTAGGAATGTAGTGTAGAGTAAAAGTGTTTATAAGATGTTAACTGATGTTTTTTCTACACCCTACTGTTTGTGCATAAACCATGCAATTCCACACCTCAATGGGTATGTGTAATCTTAAATATTTATTGGGACATATGTCTTATTGTTTTATAAATATTTGCATTCATGTTGATGCATCTGCCCTGTTCAAACATCACGTTCATGGTGGCCTGTTGCTACCAAACATCCCTGCATGCTGTTGGAATATCCACTGTTGTTCAATATATGCATGTGTTATGCTTGCTGTTCAACTGTTAGAACTTTGGTGTGTTGGGTTAATGGGAATATTACTGCATGCTGTTACAACTAATCTGGAATGCTGCTGTTTATGTTGTAATTAAACACACCTAATCACAGAACGTATGGGAAGGCCGGTCCCAGCAGACCCACCTGTCCCTCCTCAGTTGGCGAGTGCACCTGGCACCAGCAGCTCCGGTGCCAAGCCCGGGCTCCCCATCTCTGTTGGTCCTGTGCCACCTTCAGGTGGAAGCATTGCAGGGGATGCGGCTCATCCCCCCATGCAAGTGTGGGTGGAGAAGGGCCACCTGCCACCCTTCGAAGGGTCTGGGCTGTGGTGTGTAGGGAGATCCAATGTTCAGTCGTTGATCCCCTATGTCAGCTTGAGACGAGAGCGGCGTGTCTCTCGGGTGAGCCTGCCCATCCTACTCAGCCCCCAGCACAGCCACCCTCGGGGCTGTGAAGGTGCAGTGGTGACTGCCCATGGGTGGGGATCTCAGTTCTACTGTTACCATCTGTGAGCTCATGGGCTTGTGATTTCCAAACAACCTTCTATGTCAATTGTGTTCACCCACCCCATGTGTCAAATTCTGCCCCTGTCTTGTTTGTCTTGTCTGTTTACCTCCCCAACCTACCTCCCCAAATATACCTACATCCCCTACCTCACATTCCACTCTCACCTGAAAAAAAAATAAAAAAAAGGGCAATCTGTTCCTACAAAAAAATTACGTCCCATACATAGCTGCCCATTTCGCACACATGTCCGCCGGACATGTAAACTGATAATTATAATTGGCAGTGCAACATACTCTGTTGTTCTCACCCCTCTCTCAGGGGTGGAAGGTTGCAAATTTCACACCAAATTACGAACATATGCACAACTGTTGCTGGTAAAGAAACGGGCAGCTATGGGCCTTCCCTACACCCTTCCTGCACATCCCAGCTGGTTTCGCTACTGTCTTTCCCTCTTTGTGCCCCCTTTTTCACCACTTTTCTATCTCCCCATTTTCTTTTCTTTCAAAGAAATTAGCATGGGGGTTAGTGGGAGTAGGCACTTTTAAGCAGTAGTAAGCAGGTTTAAGCAAGTGTGCGCATGTGTGCGCTTAGCTAAGCATTGTGCAAACCCATGCAAACCCGCTTACAACTGCTTAAAAGTGCTTTAGTCACTCTGTATGACAGGGCCCTTGTACTGCTCAGCAGCAAAATAACATTCACCTGTCAGTCTCGAATCCCAGACCTTGGGTTCACCAGTCTGCATGAAGTACCACTACACCACTGCAGATATACAATAACTTGGTACTGAAAGAAATATATCATGCATTACAATGAGCGAATGTAAAGGGAGAATAGGAATGGCATAACACAAATCATGTTCTGTGGCCCTTAACCAGCACTGTTGTGAAATTGCATCACATGACTGTGAAAAGAGAACCAGTCATGCTAGTAGGGAATAACATTAGTGTAGCACCTTACAAACCCCACACAGTATCAGAGCAGGATAAACACTGGCATATTTGAATAGGTCAAAGGCCAGAACTCCCAACTGTGACTGGTTTACAGGGATGTCCCTGATTTGCAAACAAATGTTAGCTGTGCCCCTCAGACTCCCTGTGAAATGTAGTAACAGTAGGCAGAAAGGTGGGGAATCCCACTTAATGATAAATGTCAATAAGTGAGAGTAGACACTGCTTGCACATCAGACAAGGTGTAGTAATACATATGCTCAGAATCCCCCAAAGTCGCAACTGCAAAATATCTGAAATATATCACAGGTGTATCCCACTGATATGTACCTTTCCCTGAGGCTGTTCAAATATATACCTGAGAGTATCTGAGGCCTGGAAGAGTCAGAAACACACAGGCATATCAGCCTGTCTGCTGTTACACACTCTGCGAATAGCTGTAGAATGAATTCCACAAGCATGCCCTTATGTAGGAGTACAACACAGAAATATCAAAGGATGTAGCCATGTACTGCTAGCAACCACCTGTGACAATGCCATTGTTCAGGTGCTGAAAAGACTGGTGTGGTGCACAGTCAATGAATACTAGGCTAACCTCTGCCTACCATCTGGATATGTCCGCAGGTGGGAGCTACTCAGACAGATTACTAGCCTTTATAGATGTACAGGTACACAGCAACTCTGCATATTCAGCAAGATAAACATCACACGATAATAAATAATGCATTCTGCAGTTCTGCACCCCTACCCAAAGGTACTATATACCCGTGTAGTCAGGCACAATCAAGGGTGTAGGTAGGCATACACAGTAGTGAAATATGTCCAGTTGTCCTGAGCAGACTGTGCTAATGTCAACACAAACAAACCACAAACTGTTCAGAAGTGAGTACCGTACTAATGACAGTATAGCAGTTCACAAACAGTGTATGTGCCTGATATTCATAATTGGTAGTACAACATACTTAGTTGTCCTCACCCCTCTCTCAGGGGTGGAAGGTTTCAAATATCCCTCCTAATGTATTGCATATGCAAAGCTGTTGATGGCAAAGAAATGGGCAGCTATGGACCTTCTGCATACCCATCCTGTACATCCCGATCTGGTTTCCCTACTGTCTTCCCTCTTTGTGCACCCTTTATCACCACATTCCTATCTCCCCATTTACTTTTCTGTCAAAGAAATGAGCGTAGGGGTTAGCGGGAGTGAGCACTTGTAAACAGTAGTAAGCAGGTTTGCATCAGTGTGCACATGTGTGCGCTTAGCTTAGCATTGCTAAGATATGATAAGCTAAGCCAAGCTTAGCTTAGTATTGCTAAAATAAAATAAGCTAAGCTAAGCTTAGCTTAGCATCGCTAAGCATCGCACAAACCCACGCAAACCCGCTTACAACTGCTTAAAAGTGCCTCAGTCACTCTGTATGACAGGGTCCTTGTCCTGCTCAGCAGCAAAATAAAATACCCTTGTCAGTCTCGAACCCCACACCTTGGACTCACCAGTCTGCATGACATACCACTAAGCCACAGCAGATATACAATAACTTGGTGCCGAAAGAAAAATAACATGCATTACAATGAGTGAATGTAAAGGGAAAATAAGAATGCCATTGGAATACATTGCAATAACCACTGTTGTATACCAGTTAATTCTCTAATTCAAAAAGAAAGTACATACTCCCATGTATCCAGTGTTAGCAGTAGGAGGTGTAAGTAAACCTATACATTGAGAAGAGTGTACTGGAAGAAGCAACAGTCAGGTTTCAGTACAACATGCATTTCACTGGTTACAACCCAGCTTCAGATATGAGACATATACCAACCTTCTGACTGAGACAACAGTGTCCACAGCAAACAAGCATGGTCCCCACCTTGCAAAACTGAAAGGGCTACACCTACCTAACCTATCATTTTATAGCAGTGTCCTGAAATCACAGTGAGAACTGCAATTACCACACAGCAGGCTGCATGCAATTACTAAATGGTAGGCACCAATTGGTGCAGAGGCCATCACATGCACATGTGCAGATACCTAGAAAAGCAGCCTGTATCTGCTGTCCACACATGCAATAATATCATTGCACTAACTGGGAGAGAGGGAGAGAGCACGAGCGAGAGAGACAGAGACAGAGAGACAGATGGATACAAACAGGCAGTAGGTGACAGACACTGAAAACAAACAGCAACACACAGAGGAAACCAAAACCAAAAAAAGAAGAAAAAAGAAAAAAAAATACACCTACAACAGATGGAGGTGAGGAATACAAAGGTAAGGTATGTAACAGATATGTATTTGCTGACATCCAAAAGATGTATCTGAAGGGTACCCTACATACTGTGAATCATCCATATGTGGCAGCAGTCCGCATCTATATGTACATACACATTTGCATAGGGCAAGGGACATACTGCAACTGTTAGTGAAGGCTGGACATATGTATGTTGTTGAAGGCTGCTATGTGCAATTGCATACATACACACACACCCACACACAGTCAGTGTTTACAGGATCCAAACCCCTATCTCACTATGTTATAATACTAGAGATCGATGCATTAACACAGTGAGCTATTTGCTTTTTTGAGTGGTTTCTTTTCTCCAGCTGTATTTGTAGGATGGTGACATCATCAGTCTTTCCAAAGAGGAATGTACCTCTTTTAGTGTGTTTTCCCAGTCTCCAAAAAGGGAACTCCTTTCAAAGACAATTGCACACATATACACCTCTCCCACACACACACTGTCAGTGTTTGCAGGATTCAAACCCCTACCTAGCTATATTATGATACTAGAGAAAGACGCATTAACATGGCGCGCTATTTGCTTTATTGGCTGGTTTCCCTTCTCCTGCTGTATTTGTAGGATGGTGACATCATCACACTTTCCAAAGAGAAATGTACCTCTTTTAGTGAGTTTTCCCAGTCTCCAAAAAGGGAACACCTCTCAGAGGAAACTGCACACACACTGTTTGCAGAATTCAAACCTCTACCTAACTATGTTATGATACTAGAGAAAGACGCATTAACACGGTGCGCTATTCGCTTTAGTGCCTGGTTTCCCTTCTCCTGCTGTATTTATAGGATGGTGACATCATCAGACTGGGCATGGTGATGTGTGTACACTTTGTTTTATGCCATTCCAGGAATGGTCCATGTGGGTCAGCAGGTATCAACAGCTTGAATAAGACCTCATAATCCTTACCTTGTGTGATCTATCTGTGGACACATTGACATTCCATCATATGTCAACACATATTTATGCACAGTTTATTGGTTTTGTGGATACTACATGTGTCTGGGATGTTGATAAAGGGCTATTCAAAGTCTATGTGACATCTATAGATGTGTTCATTGATGTATGTCTTGGGTGGCTGCCTTGCAAACAGTCTAGCATGTTTGGGAACCATGATCCACACATGAACATACCACAGTTGGTAGGGTTGTATGTATGACAGCTTCCAATAGCTCTGTTTATGACTGCAACCATGATGGATTCCATGACCTTGCAGATCAGACTTCATAGGCGTACTGGATTTGACTTCCCATAGTGTGTTGTGCACCAACACTTGTGGGGAGTGCCATATGTTGCTGTGACACATTCAACGGTTCCACATCCTGTGTAGGGGGTGAGGCTCAGCTGACTGTTCAGGTGCAGGATCTGTTTGTTCTGTAATTTGTGCAAAACACTTATTGGGAATCAATGTATTCCAGTTGCTGCCATGCTTTTGGCAGTGGGGGTAGCTGCTCATCCATTCTACATGTAATATCCTGGTATGATGATATGGCCTATTGTCAGTGGGAGGTGGGTATGTACATATGGGCCTGTCTGTCAGGATGTCGGCATTGTCAGTCAGTTACAGTTGGCCCTGACTCAGGACATATATGGGTGTACATTGCTATTTATGACATAGCTGAAGGATGTGTCATGATTCAGTCTGGACTCCTTCTCAGCTACTCTTTACAAAACACCAACGAACATGAGCACTAATCCCTGTTATACTCTTTTACACACTTAACACTCTACTGATCCTTTGTGATCAGGCTACAGAGTATGTCATCATAATATCCTGGCATGTCCAGGGGTCGGTTTTGTGTGTACTCTCCAGTCCAGCTGGTGAATATTGTGATATTGACACAATGTCACTTCTGCCTCATGTACACAGACAACCCTCTCCTCCTCCCAACAATCTCAGATATATGTGTGAGATGCACCTATAGAGACATACAGGGTGCTGAACCCTCTAGACCCATGACTGGTACAGTCTATCAGGTGGTGAAGGTAACCACACACACCACATATCAGTCTCACATATCCTCTAGCGACAGCACTCAAACCACATTATCACACATAGACATACTCGGATGCTGTAAATGTACTCTGCTTAAGCAGCAGAGACCTCCAAAGCAGACACACACACAACTGCTACCCCACTACAATACCCACATATCACAGAGTTCACAATGTCAGTGTGCCACACAGTCACTGCCCTTAGGGCTAAACAACACACCTAATACACTTGCAATAGGCGACACTTATTGTCAGACACACTGACGTACCACTCACCAGCCCTAACAAGGGAATAGTCACTTTGGGCTGTCTGTTGTGTGCCAGGATCTGCCGCATAACACAGGCAGTCAGGTCACTCCAAAGGAAGTACAGGACTGGCACCATCATTGTCCATGCTGGTGTGTAAAACCTCAGATGTTACTCCCTGGACCACATGACATGATACATGGAGGAACAGTCTGATCACGTAGCCCAGGCCAGTATGAGCCTGACTTTGTCTAGCATCTTACACCCACCAATTATAATGTCACAGTATACAGACAAACATACCACATTTAACAGTTGCCTAACAAATTTATTTCATTCATAGGCGATACAGTGTCTGTCAGCCTGTGGTGACATGCTCAACATGCCACGTAGCTTCACTATGGACAGCTTGCACCTGTCACCCTTGGACGTTCGAATGCTGGCTAAGGCTCTTGCTACCACCATAGTGCCTTGTTTAAGCAGGGCTCAAAATACAAACCCACCTCCATAGACATTACAGGTTAAATGGAACTAAGGGTAATGCTGCTCAACACCAGATGTGTTACCCTCATATTGCAGCCACTCAGGACTCTCCTCAGTATGCAGGATAGTGATATCTGTGCACTAACAGATGCCTGGTTCAGGCTCACTTATGCACACCAGCACTACCAGGTTATGTTTCATACCATGCTTTCTGACAACAAGACTTGGAACAGACAACACAACTAGGGGGAGTATCCATATACGGGTTAGTAGCACTGCACAAAGCATCAGAGACAATACATATACAACTACCATTGTGCAAAACTGCCTTTCAGGTTGTTGCCTGCTACAGACCACCCTCCCAAACTCAGGAACCACACTCGGCTTTCATGGGAACTATGGAGAATATGAAGGTCTCCACAAACACCATTATATTGGGTGACTTCATATACACAAATATTGACTAGGGATACTACTCAATCCCCAACACCCTCACCCAACAGTCGCTACAATTTGTAGACTCATATGTTATGGCACACATAGTCAGCACAGCAACAAGGGGGAATACATATTGGACATGATCATCACCAACATGGGGACTCTATGTTCCACACCAGCGATATACCCCTCATTGGTAAGGTCAGAACATACATGTATCTCACTGGACATACATATACCCTCCACACACCCATCCTGGGTAATCTTGGTGAACTTCTCATGAGCCAACATCTCACTTCAACAAAGCAAGGTGGTATCCTTCAGAGACCCTGAGACAGTGGCAAATACGGCTCACACTGCTGAATCCTTTACATACACATTCTATGGGCACCTAGTGGACTGCATGGATTGTGCTATCCCAAATAACAACAGGACTCACTACTCCAATGGCAGGGGACCTGTCTGGTAGACCCCAGCCATTAATAAGCTGTACAATGTCAGGAGGATGCTATTACATGATAGAGCACAATCCCAGACTGGGAAGGCATCTGTGATCTGTACTAGCCGACAGCTACGATCACTCATGAACTTTTCTAAGGGCCACTTCTACCGGACAATTGTACCATACACGTAGGACTATCACACGGCCTTCTTCAGTTATGTCAGGAACCTGGGTGGACACTCACTGATATGCTGTGAGTTACTGCATACTGACTAAACGTACCCTGAACCCACTGGCATTGCCAACATCCTGGCAAACAGGTTCAGTGCAATTGTCTCACCCCCATCCCCCCTAAGGAGCAACTATCCATCCCAACAGAGTATAACCTCCCTGACATCACACAGTAACAGGTGAGTACTGCCCTCCCCAAAGCATAAATCACAGTATCAATGGGACTAGACGGTGTCCCGGCCTGCATCTTAAACGAACTTCATGACAGACATAACCCTCATATTACATCACTGTTCAATATCGGAGTTACTACAGGATATGTACCCAAGGAATGGCGTACAGTGATAGTGGTCCCACTCCACAGAGTTGGTGCCACAACGGACCACAGACAATATTGCCCTATAAGCCTAACTAGCCTGTTCTGCAAAGCTATGGAGTGTATTGTCATGGGACTCATACACATAGACATTGGGAACCTACAGACACTGTGTCTTACACATTTCAGCTTTGTTGTGGGCAGATCTTGCCTCTTGAACCTGTTTGTATTCTTTAAACGGTTAACAGGTCCATCGACATAGGGACGGTTGTCCACACAGCCTACCTAAACCTTGCAAAACCCGTCGACACAATAACCCACTGGGCCATTCTGCATAGGCTCACCAGCATCGATATGGACACATATCTCACACGATGGATTGCTACCTGGATCAGGGATAGCACCCACATGGTCAGAATTACAGGTGCCATGTCTGACTATACACCAGATACATGTGGCATCCCACATGCTCAGTCCTGGGACCTCTCTTGTTCAGTATATATTTGTCTGACGTACAGGCTACCACAGGGGGAATATGGCTGAACATGTTTGCACTTGACTGCAAACTGGGTGCCAGGATCAACTCTCCAGCTGCCACATGCATACTCAAACAGGGTCTCACAGAGATGGATGACTGGTGCCTGAGCCATGGCCTACAGCTAAATGCCATTAGTTGCATAGTCATCTCCTTTGGGAATAACAACATGCCCACACATTACCACATAGGTAGTACTCCATTACATACGGTAGGAGTTGTTAGGGGTTTGGGGACATGACTTGTTCGTACTGTCGTCTTTGACATTCACAGTGCCAAAGTGGTTGGACACACCTTCTATGTGGGCCACTTTATCCCATATGGTTTCACATCTTGATCAAGTGAGGTCATTGTGCCCCTATACTCATCACAGCCATGCTTGGTTACAATGCCACATTTGGTGTGTACCTTACCCGACACCTGCAGCAACTGTACTGGCCACAGAAATTCCTCACCAAGCAGATCTAGGGACTCACACAGATGCCCTGCACAGTTCGGATGCACTAACTCCAGCTCTACTCAGTCGCTTACCACCTACTCAGATATGATGTGTGCCTGTTGTTTACAGATATACCCAACCCAGATTTACTGACATGCTCCACCTGAGGATATCTGACTCCCTTGGAGCTACACACTCCAGGGATGTATACCTCAGCACAGATGTTAATAGGACATGCTGGGGGGACAGATTCTTATCCCAGTGGCTCCACTCACTCCAGATTGTAATCCCAGTTTCACATAGGCAGAGCCACCTACTGACCACCTACAGTAGACATCTTGACGACTGTATGGGTGATCGTATGTTTACCCCTGGGATATCTTCTGTGTCCCTGCTAGACAGAGGCACACTAGCCTAAACGTACATGGGCTATCTTGTGTGACCTACTATTCACACACACAGTGTAGTAATCTGACAGGGTTGGGAATGCCAAACACACTCTGGCTAGACTTGTACATGCCCTAGGGCAGATAGCCTAGGATCGACCTCTGAACCTATGCTAATGTTCAGGATGCAGAATGTCTATTGTTGATACTGTTTGCAGGTCTTTATCGTCTTTGCTTTACCAGTTTCTATGGACAAATGCTGTATCTTCAGAACATATTTGATTAAGACAGGGTTACAATATATTATAGATGTGTCTGTTGTCATATAACTGTGTGCACAGGGCAGATTGCTGGATAGTGACAGGTTCCTGGGTTAACATGCAACTGCCAGATATGCGTGGCCCACTGCTGCACTCAGACATGGCCTAAGTGTGTGAGCATGCCCAGTTCAGGCTTTCCGTGTTTTGTTGCCTGACATTTGTCTCATTTATTCAAGTGTGTGAGCATGCCCAGTGTGACCTTTCAGTATATTGCTATCTGAGGTCCACTACATTTGTTGATGTGTGTGAACATGACCAATATTAACATTTATACTGTGTGTGTTGGAAGTCAGGTTCTGTTCTTAATGCAGGACTCACCTTTGTGTCATAACTCGACAGGGATTATGCTGTGCCTGCAGGGTTTCCATGAGATACTTTGCATAGACTTATCAATATTCCTTCATACAGGCTGACCACTGTAATGTTGTTATGGTTTAGTGGTTCAGTACTTTGACTATAGTACACAGTATCCTGGGTTTGAGGTGCATCACTGCTTTATATTTTCATACTGAGCAAACCAGACTGCTTAAGGGCCAGTTAAACAAATATGGGCATGTTGGCTTTTGTTCAGCTATGCCCTACTTAGACTAGGCTTGTCCGACATTGCTCAATATTCACCAACATTGTTGGACGTTGCCCAATATTACTCAACATTGACCACAGTTGTGCTAGTTGGTGTGTGCGATTTTGTTTGCATATACTACAGGGTGGTAAATGCTGTTTAGCACTGCTTTATATTGCTTAACACATGGCAATCATGCCTCAGGTGGTGTTGCAGGGCTGCCTATGTCAGATGCACATACTACACTCCCTGTACATGTTTGAAAGCAGGTAGTGTCAACTTAGGCATCTCTTTTACTATATATGCAAGTCAGAGATAGGTATAATTTCTAGAGTTCCTACTGAGCCACTGTATGTGCTATGCATTGCTCTTTGCCAAGGCCAAAGCATACTGGGCATGGATCCTTCTGCCTACTGGGGCAGGCTCAGGTTGTTCCTCCTCCGAGTCATGCTCTGCCTGTGATGGCCTTGGCAATGGTGGGGGGCTGTTTGGTCCAGGCCTATGCTGGTCCAGCTGCAGTTGTTTTCGCAGGATCATATTATGTAGCATACCATGACAATTTGGGTACATGTAGTTGGTGAGTACTGCAAGGCTCCACCAGATGTGCCCAGGCACCAGAACCATGACTTGAGCAGCCCAAACACATGCTCTATTACATTATGTGTTTGTGCGTGTGCCTCATTATGGCATTCCTGTTCAGGTGTGTGTGCATTTCTGATGGGTGTCATCAGCCACGGCTCCAGTGCATAGCCAGCATCCCCCACTAGGTGACCATGTTGGATGTCCCCATTGGCAAATGTCTGGTACAGCTGCGTCAGATGCCAGATATGGGAATCATGGTAGCTTCCAGGGCAGCCTGCACACACATTCAGTATTATGCCCTGGGCATCACACATGACCTGGCAGTTGATGGAGGGGAAGCCCTTGCGATTGAAGCAGACCCTACCCCGCTCACCGGCTGGTGCTTTGATGCATATGTGCATGCAGTCTAGTGCACCCACTGCCTCAGGGTATTCCACTAATTGCTGGAAGAGACGCATATTACTGGCCAATACCTCACTGGAATTGGGGAAATATACATGATCACCGACATGTGCTGACATGGCATCCAGGAACTGGTGCAGTACCCTGGATGCTGATGCCTGTGATATCCCCATCATATCACCAGTTGGTCTCTGGAAGGTAACTGTTGCTAATATTCTTAGGCCAACACATACCTTGGTTTCCACTGGGATGGGTTCCCCTCTGTTGGTTCTGTGTGTGAGGCGTGGCCTGCACAGCTCAACAATTTTCTGCAGGAGGTCTCTGTCCACTCTATAGCGCTCCACTATCTCCAGCTCATGTAGCTCCTGGTAGGTTGCCCTGGGCCTGTACACTCTTCTCCGTCTCCTCACTGTGGGTTGTCCAGCAGAATTTCCATTGTCACCACCCTCAGCATGTTGCATATATCGCCTTATAACAGCAATGGCAGCCCCTAACATTTCTTTGTCTCAGTAAAGCTTTTTCAGTTTTCACTTCTATTAGCTTACTGCAGTGTCTGCTGTGAGAAACATAATGGACTGTTGTTTGCAGAGTTTTAAGTGCTAGGCTGGGCTGGGCTAGTGTACTCCCTGTGTATTTGGCTGATTCTGATTGTTTTCACCTGCTAGCTCTGCTAGTACTCCCTGGTAGCATCCTACTATTTGTTGTGCTTCATTTTTCCTTTCTGTTTCTTCAGGGGGGATCGCCGCGCACACTAGCGCAAACACGAGCACAGCAGCTAACACACGCGCGCACATGCTTACACGGACTAAAACCTGCTTATTCGGGTTAAAATGCATGCACACTGGCGCAAATGCGCTTACAACTCTTTAAACAGACTTATACATGCTTACTCTGGCTTAAACGCATGCACTCACGCTTACACACGTGCACTCTGTCTTACTCGGGTTTACAGGTGTGCACACACACCCATGCACGCTCAGCAAGAAACTTTGGTGTTATCCATGGCATACACCTTCCATTTCTTGCCTTTCCCTAGTCTACCTGTTGACACACCTCTTTCCATGATGTGTAAATGACACCTGACACATGCCACTCTGCTCCAATGCACTTCACTTCTTTCATACATACCCCCCTCATGATGTCACCTATCTTCTACTCTGTTACTCCCCTTATCCTACTCCTACACTCTACTGACTGAGCTCATTTGCTATGTAAACTTGCGATTCACTGTCCTAACCCTCATTTACATAGGATTGCCTACTAATGCTTGGTTACATCTCTTAGACTGAGCTTCCCCCCTTAGCAACCTCTACTCGGTGGCCATGTTTTCAGCCTGCCATTCCCTTGCATTGTACATTAACAATTTAAATAAGATCCACATTTGTGGGTTTTAATTTTTAGTATTCTGGGTTTTAGAGTGCAGCCCATTTGTGCGGTGATGCACTACGCTTAAACATCGGAAATCATATAAAAAAAAAATATTTTTATTTTCATATTGCATCAGGAAACATTTCCAATGGCCATATATTTGGCCATTGGCATGCTTCCTGCACTGGATGCAACCTTTATTTGGAGCTGTCATGGCTCCGTTTTGCTATTTGCAGAACGGTACTCAGTTGTCAACTGAGTACATTTCTGCAAATAACACTGCTCTTACTCTGACAGGTTCAGGTTTCCTGAATCACAAATCTACCTCATTTGCATGCCCTTCATCTGTAATTGAGGTAATTTGCATACCCCAGCCCTGTCCGTGTAAGAGCCATTTTAGGAGCTCTCTTGCACGCCCCTGCAGGCTGTTCCTGGATCGCTCATCGGACATGACGGCTGCATGAAGTCTTACTCTACTCTAAGACTCCGTGCAAGCCTTCATGAATCCGACCCATTACCTTTCATTAGAATAATTTTCTTCAAAAATGAGGACAGTCTGACTAATACAGTGGCAAAGGGAACAATTTTTTTTACAAAATCTAAATGGCTCTTAGATATAATACTACACATGCCTCTGTTATTGCAGCCATTAACTATGTCAAATACATCAATGAAATTATGAAACAGATATAAAAAATGAAAAAAAATGATTAAGTAAACTCTTCAGAAATTGATTTATTCTTAACAGTGTTAGTAGGAAAAACTCCCTGGAATTCATAGTCAGGCTTCATATTACACAAAGTGTAAGTAGTTGGAGTGATGGTATATGCATGATTGCTTACTCTGATGTTGTGTGTGTGTGTGTGTGTGTGTGTGTGTGTGTGTGTGTGTGTGTGTGTGTGTGTGTGTGTGTGTGTGTGCGTGTGTGTGCGTGTGTGTGTTTATTTGCATGTGAGCATGTTTGTGTGTGTGTGTGTGTGTGTGTGTCTACGTGTTTGTGCAAGTGTCTGAGTGTCTGTTTGAGTGTTTATGTGTATTTTATCTTGCAAGTACCTCTACTCCTTGGATCTACTACCAGGTTAGCCTACTTTGCATTCAGTACCCTATCATTCTTAAAAACACTGTAGAATTTTCCATCTGAGTAAAAATGTAATAATTTGTTTGTGTATCTGTTTATGTGTTTGTTTACATCTGTGTAAAAAATCCTTTTATTTGTGTTTTATTTTGTGTTTTAAACTGTAAAAGTGTAACAGTTTGTTGAATGTCTTTTTGAAGCTTTTCTCCCCGGGTCTCCGTTGAAAATGGACATGTATCCAGTCGGACTATCCCGGTAAACAAATGTAAAATAAATAAATACTTACTTTTTAAGTACAGTATGGTGCTCAGATTAGCCATTATCCAAGCTATTCAGCTGAACAAATCACAGTCATGCAAATCCTACATTAATGTGTACATTAATCACTATGCATTTTGTACATATCTCTCAATCACATTAAATCAGAGAAGTATATTACTCTGTCTGAACAAGGCAGGTTGCTCTTCAGTATGCAAAGACTATGAATTTCAGGCACCATCATTATGATGAAATGAAATAGTTTAAATGAAATTTCCTAAATAGTCTATAAATTCTGTCATAGTTTTATGAAACTGAAGATGGAACAAACTTGTATCCCTTTAACCCAATCAAGACTATACAAGACTATAATGCCATTTTCGTATATATACAGCTCACACCCATAGCTCCATGGCTTCTTTAACCAAGTGACTTATCAGCTAATAAAAGTCAGTATCAGAAAGTGCAAAGAGTGATTAACAAAATGACACTAACATTGTTAATCTAGCCTGTCCTGCAGTAGAGAAATTAATCAATTAATTTGTCATGCAATCATATTTTCATATTTATGTTCACATTTTATAGCTGAGAGCTCTATATGTTATTGTGGGGTATGGTGTGAAATAACATGATGGAAGACAGGGAAATTTATTGTTAATGTCCATTTATATTTATTTATATTTATTTATTTATTTATTTATTTATTGACATTTGTTAACCCGTTTAGTCCAACTGGGCTTGAGGCCCATTTTCAGTGGAGACCCGAGGAGAAAAGCTTCAAAAAGAACAGTTACATGAAAACCAGTATTGCGGTTAAAAGGTTTTATGTACATACATCAGGGAGAGATAGTACAAGGATCAATAATAACAAATCTGTTACTACAGCATGAGTAAAAACAAAATAGAGAGCTGAGATGATTTCACAAAAAGCACAATATTTATACAAAGCAGTCATGTATTTACATAAGAGAATTTTGTATCTTAATTGCTAAGAAGCAGTTGTTTATGTTGGATCATGGCAGGGACAAGTCCTGGAGTTGAGCATATGGTGTTTTGGTTAATTTTTAAAGTGTAATGGGTAGGTAATGGTACGTATGTTTAATGGAAGTTTGTTCCAAGCAAGGGCAACAGAAGATTTATAAAGTAGTTTACCAACTGTTTTCTTAAGTTGGCAGATGTCATGTAGTTGCTGGTTAGAGGTACGGAGGGTCCAAGGTGGAGTATAGGTAGATATAAAGGATGAAAGAGATGGATAGGATGAAGGTTTGTAAAGCATGTTGTATAGTATTTGAAATTGAGATAGCTGGAGTTGTTTGGGGTGCTCAAGCCACTGGAGAGAGTTTAGATCAATGTAGTGATGAGCACTATAAGGAGAGTTTGTGATAAATTTAGCTATTTTGTGATACGTTTGTCGGAGTTTGTTTAGGGTTGTAGTTTGGATGTTGGTGAGTATTGCAGCGGCATATAGGAGGGAGGGAAGAAGGAATTCTTGTGCCAGTGTGAGTCTAGCATTGTGGGTTAATTTTTTTTTATTACGATACAGTAGCCCCAATTTCTGGTGTGTATTTTTTTATACATCGGAGTAAGTGCAGGTAAAATTTCAGTTCATCATCAATTATGACTCCAAGGAGTTTTGTGTGGGTATCCGGTTGGATAATTGTGTTCTTAGAAGATTTAATAACAAAGGTAGATTTGTGGTTAGTGAGAGATCGGGGGAGGAAGAGTAAGAGTTAGGTCTTTTTAGGGTTAAGGATGAGTAAATTATCAGAGAGCCATTTTTCAATGGATTGAAAAGCATTTTGGGTTAGGATATGGAGCTCGGTCATATTGTCTGAGATACAGATAAGTGTAGCATCATCAGCATATTGGATGAGAGAAGATTGTTTGCAGGATGTGTAGAGATCATTGGTGAAGACATTAAATAGAAGTAGACCCAAAATGGAGCCATACTCCAGTTGGGACAGGAAGGAACGGTGAAAAAGATGATAGCCACTTCACAGATTGCTGCCTACAGTATAAGTAACTACTGAACCAGGCCAAGGAGGAAGAAGATAAATTAAGATTAGCAAGTTTAGATAGCAATATAGGATGAGAGACTGTATCAAAAGCTTTGGAAAGGTCAAGGAAGAGGCAGGATATGGGTTTGTTGTTGTCAAGCGCTTCAGCTTCAGCTAAGTATGAGTGAAGGATAGGAGGGTAGTGGTTGTGTTGTGGTTGGGACGGAAGTCATGCTGAGTGGGAGTTAGGAGGTTATGCTGCAGAAGGTGGTTAAGAAGCTGAGAGTGAATGCATTTTTCAAAAATCTTAGAGAGGGGGGATAGAATGGCAATAGGTCGGTAGTTGACCGGGTCAGTGGAGTTACCATCTTTGTGTAATGGAATAGTGAAAAAGGATTTCCACAGTGTAGGCATGGTGGATTCTAGAATAGAGCTGTTGATTAGTATAGATATAGGATAGGCAATAGACTCAGCAGCAAGTTTGAGGAAGGTAGGGGGTAGATTGTCAGTACAGGGGGAGCAGGGTTTGATCTGAAGAAGAAGAGATTTAATATAAGAAGTAGGAACAAGGTGAAAGGAAAAGAGTTTGGTTTGGAGGGTTTGGATGTGTAGGTGCAGTGGTGGTGCTGAAGTCTGAGGGAATGAGTTTTCAGATGGTTTCAATGAAGTACTTATTGAGGAGGGTAGCGGTTTCCTGTGGTGGTGCTGAAGTCTGAGGGAATGAGTTTTCAGATGGTTTCAATGAAGTACTTATTGAGGAGGGTAGCGGTTTCCTGTGGGGATGTATTAGGGTAAGGGGAGGGGTTTGTGGTACAACCTGGAGAAAGAATTTTGTTGAGTGTAGACCAGAACTTTCGAGTGTTATATTTGTTGTTGAACTGGGCAGTGTTATAGTAGGCCTTTTTGTCATTTGTACATTGTTTCTTAGCAAGGTTCTTTAGTTGTCTATATTTGAGAAGATGGGGTAGTTGTTTAGTTTTATTCCAGGCTTTCCAGACACTGTCTCTTTCTTGCATAAGGGTTCTAGTTTCCTTAGAAAGCCATGGGGCCTGGTAAGATTTTATTCTGATTTTTCTGGAGGGGGTTAGGGAGTCCAAAGTATTTAGGAAGATACTGTTGAACATACTTATAGCATCATTCAGAGGGACTTGTCTAAGGACAGAGCAGTCTATACTGGAAAGAATAATCACATTATACCCAAGATATTGCTAGCTGCTGGTTAGTTATTATGAAAATAAACAATATTTCCATATGTACTTAATACTTAAAAAAACAAGTGGCTTTCAAACTGTTGCAAGACATCAGGTGTAACCTTAGATGTTCTTGGAGTAAACTGTCTTTGATATTTGCACAGTAAGTTGCATATGTTTAGAGACATTCAGTTATTTATATGCAGAAGACTAGCTAGTTCAATTAGCTCCCTGGGCTGGTGCTACAAACCAGCACCCCACCCTTTCAGCAAAATAAAGCAGTTCAGTGTAATAAGTTGTAAGTGACAAGCTTATTACAGTTAGATCTATCCACCCCCTCCCCAGTCCCCCAGCAAAAAAAAAAAAAAAAAACAGATGTTATTTTTACTGGCACACCAACCAGGTGGCCACAAGCATGATACTCTGCCACTCCCTCCCCAAGGCATTCAGCCATTCGGATCACAATTCTGTGCCCTGCTTCTAACTCTCCTTCAACATATTTTATTTAAAAAAATCACCTTTCAAACTGTAGCAAACTGTTTGCTACAAATGTAGCAAACAGTTGGAATAGTTTATACCCTGCCTGCTCAGAGTGCAACAGTGCTCAGGTTTTAGTTATTTTTTTTTTACTTTTAAACTGTAATAAACTGTTTGCTACAATATAGCAAGCAGTTACTACAGTTTAGACCACACATGAAGAGCTACAACACCCAGGTTTGACAACAAATGCAATACTGGCTTTCAAAACAGAAAACTGATTATTGTTATAAACAGCATAATGTGCCCAAACTAAGAGTAATAATTGACAAGATATATCTATTCCCTCCTATAACCCCAAATATAAGTGATCAAGATTAGCTGATCACGCCTCCTCCAACAGTTTATGCCCAGGCAGTTACCCCTCTAACCCCACCCTTCCTATAGTATTATATGGATAATTATGCAAATTAAAAATGTTTTCATATTTCTGTAAATATTTCAATATACATTCACTCATACAGAAATGTCTTATTTTAATGTGAAATCTTATGTCTGGTTAACAAAAATGTTCTAAAATATATGCCTAGGTAGTATAGTTTCCAAGCTGCGAAGATTTGTTTGTGAAAGTTTAACAAAAAATGTAATTTGGGGTTTGCGTGAATTGTAATGGGCTGGATTCATTAACAGCTACATGAAGTGTAATTATCATGCTGGTGTATCGCTATTTGATATTCCATGAGTGGATCTACATGACATAAAGAACTGCCAAACAAAAGGAAATGGCAGAATATGCTAATAAAGCCATAAAGAGATGATGTACATGCTAATTAACTAATCCAACATGATGCAGGTATTCAGGAAGCTATAAAGCAATCATGTGCACTCAGTATAGGCTTTTACCATTTACACCAAAGCTCATTGGAATACAGACACGGTTGCAATTAGGGGAAACAAACATATCAGGGGTCGCTTCTTCTTTTATTATACTGTATGTGTAATAGCCTTTAAATCAGGGTGTTGCTATTCCTGCTGCCAGACCTCAGTCAAGAAGAAGGGTATTTTGGCCCAATTTGAACGGTTGCTCAGCCATCCCTCTCCTACTGGTCCATGACAGTTTTTACCTGCTCTAGCAACTTCATGAGCCTGGTCACTAAACAACAAAAGGAAACAATCATTCTGAAAGGAAAAGGACTAAAAAAGACATTGTAGGTGCACCTGAATTCCACAATATTTTGGGCTTATCCCTGTATTAAGTGCATAGTGTACTTTGCTAATTGTAGGCCAGGGATGGTAGCTGCCCCTCAATCACAAATTAGCATTTCTTGTAATCTTTAATTGCAAAAATCCTTGCTATACAGTCACATACCCTTTTAGTAGTTGTTCCTGACTCTCAGCTAAGTCAAACATGCTAAAGTTAACAACAGCACATTGTAGGCAATAAAGATATTACTTTTGTTCTGTAAGGTCCTGTATATATTCAAAAGAAAACAAAAACTAACAGAAAGTCAAAGTACATTTTCTCCAAACAGACATATCTACAACCAGTCTGTGGATTGAGTAATTGTTTTTTGTCTGATTCACTTCTACCCAAGGCCAGCCGCTCCGCTTCTCTACCCTACCCCATTCCCACCCACCCCACTGTCATTTCCTTTATACCTAAGCAAATCACACCCCCTGTACAATTTTCCAATCCACTTCCTTCCCACCTCAGCTAACCATACCCATCTAACTTCAACTGTTATACACAATTCCCTCCCCACTAACCCCACCTAGACTCAACCTCTCACAATACCATTCTACACTCTAATTTCCTATGCCTCATTCCTGAGTCCACATCCACTCTCCAATCAGAATGAAAGGCTAAAACTGCTTTCTCTACAACATGCTATTATCAGGCATCCTCCTCCTTGCTTACTATGTTACCAACCCCCATAACTTCAAGCTCAGCAAGCACCCATCCCCAACACTCACATACACCTCACCACACCTCCCATGCAAACCTTATCATTATATCATCACCAAGACTTACCCTAGATTTAATACTAATATCCTCTCTTCAAAACATATACAACACACCAACACTCAGTTGTCCTTCTACAGGTATAACCAACTTATAACCAAAGTGAAGCACCTAAATGTGTACTCTCTAACAAAGATAAAATTCCAATCAGATATCCATCCCAATCCCAGGCCCATCTGTGCCTCCCATGTAACCTACTTATTACCCCAATCTCCTGTTCCCCCACATCCACCCAAAATCTCACAGAAACCATTACTTATACATCTTTACCTATTACCAGGAACTCTGACCTTCTCATTGCATGATTTAATCTCAGAAGCCTTGCAAATTACCTGAATTCCATGCCACCCTTGCCTCCTACTCCCCAGCCATTGCAGTTATAACAAAAATCTGGTTAAAGCCCCATATCAAAAACTCGGAAATTACTCCAAATGGTTACAATATTATAAGACAGGACAGGATAAACAAACATGATGGGGTGTAGCAATTATGTTTAAAGAATTATTTATTCGAGAAAAACTAAACTGTTCCCCACCAGACATCTCTCATGCTGAATTCCTTATCACTCACCTCCTAATTAATCTTCACAAATCCATTAACATTATAGCCATCTACCTACCACCAGGCAACAACCTGCACAGCATAGAATCCCTCCTATCCTGGTCATCATTTTGTCTATCCCAAGAAACCATCATTCTAGGTGATTTCAACCTAGACTGGTTCTCCTGCTCCACTGACTCTCCTATCTCATTTATAAACTTATACAACTTCACTCAAATTATTAACTACTCCACCCCCATTGACAGGCACTCCAATAAAAAATCACTTCTAGACTGGATTTTAACCAACAAACGAAACCATGGGTACCAGACAGGCTGTCTACCAGTCACGCTAAGTGACCATTCCCCTATATTTCTAGTTAGGAAGAAAAAACATATCCAAACCAGCATCTTGTACAAATTCACCCATAACAAAAAATATTTCTCCACTGACACCTTCAATTTACTACTACAAAACTGTGACTTCCCCATTAAAAAACCTGAAACTAGACCTAGCTGTAGAATACTTAAATATTAACTAATCTTGCCCCCCTCAGAAAACTTCACCAAAAAACCAAACAAAGAAACAAAACAACTAATGAAACAAAGAGATAAGGCCTAGTCACTATATCATATGACCAAAACTAACAAAGATCTTACCATTTACAAACAACTTAGAAACCATGCTAAGGAAAACATCATCAAGGATAAAAGAACCTATTTCTTCACCTGCCAATAAAAATACCAGCACAATCCGCAAAAATTTTGGCGGAATGTCAACCACCTCCTTAATCCCGGTAAAACCCCTACCCCTGGCCCCCTCACTACTAACTCCTCTGTGCCCTTAGCCACACAATTCAATTCCCACTTCATCACCTCTATCATTTCACTCCTAGACAACAAAATAATCCCACTACTCACTGTTCCATCCCCTACCTCTAATGAGACAAACTCCTTCTCCTTTATCCCATTCCAACTGCCTACATAAAAAAATCCTATGTAAATTAAAACCCTGCTGCTTAGCTGCCGACCAACTTCCAAATGAATACCTCAAGCCAGCTGCCCCATCCATCACCTACCCCATATCATTACTAATAAACCGCTCTATCTCTGAACAGTACGTTCCCAAATTATGGAATATCTCTCATATCATACCATTTCATAAGGGTGGCCCATCTAGAGACATAGCTAATTACCATCCCATCGCCATTCTATCCCCCTTGCCAAAATTCTAGAGAAATGCATCTACCAGCAATTCATGAATCCCCTCACTACCAACAACCTACTCTCAAGCACCCAGCAAGGCTTCAGTCCTAAACACAGTACTAACTCAGCCTTCATAACCTTTACAGAGACCATTCACCACCTTAGAAATGAAGGACAACTCAGCCATTTTCCATCAGGTGCTCCTCAACAAACTTACCACTTACAATCTCAGTACCATACTCCTAACATGGTTTCACAGTTATCTATCTGACCATCAACACGCCACTAAATGGGCAAACAGCCTCTCCCCACTATTACTCGTCACCATGGGGGTGCCTCAAAGCTCAATACTTGGGCCCTACCTTTTCATAATGTTTACCAACAACCTATATACTGCCACCCAACATGCCACCATCATTCAATATGCACATGACACCTCCCTTATCTGCTCAGCCCACTCCCCACAAGAACTCCAGCATAAAATGCAAACAGCATTTCAAGACATTGAAAAATACCCACTGCCACCAACTCATCCTAAATCTAAATAAGACCAAGCTCATAATTTTCTTTAATAAATCTTCCAAACCCAGTAGCCAGTCCCTCTCCATCTAACAACGATATAAAAATCGAACCCATCAATCAGACCAAGCTGCTGGGGGTTACCATAGATGACTCACTAAAATTTGATAAACACATCTATCTGACCATTAGAAAAATCAACTTTAAACTAGGTGCTCTATACAGGATTAAACCTTACCTTACACAACAAGCTAGACTGGCTACTGCAAGATCCCACTTGCTATCCACCCTCCTATACTGCTCTGAGGTCTTTACTAACCTATCAAAAACCGACCTTAATAAACTAGACCTCTGCTATAACAAAATAGCTAAGTTTGTCACCAACCAATCCCACAGAACACACCACTGCACTGCTTTCCGACAGCTCAGCTGGCTAGAACTTCCCAACCTATTATTACTAAAACAACTTTCACTTGCCCATAAAATCATATTCATCCCTACTGACTGCCCAGCTCTATCAAACCTAGTCCAGCCAAACACAAACTGTAGACTCATCAGGTCTTCCAACAAACAAATGCTAAAAGTAACCCAGTCTCACAACTATCAACTCTATGCCTATAAAATAGCAAAAGATGGGGACACCCAACCTGTCCACATTTAAAACTGCCCTGAAAGACTATTTAAATAATAATTGGCTATGCCCCTGTATTTCTCCCAACTAATATTCTTCCTATTTTTTTCCCACTCATCTCACACATGTTAGAGCAAATAGTGCTCTTCCCACAGAAGCCTATCCCACTATCTGCCTTATCTTTATTAATCTTTGTTCCTTCAGATGACCTAACCTGTAAAACTACATGACCAATTTTGATCTTTCAGAAGTGACTCACCTTGTAAAGCTACATGACTTATGTACCTTATATATATATATATATATATATATATATATATATATATATATATATATATATATATATAGTAAAAAATATAGTATTCCTGTATGCCTGAAATATGCATGTTTATATTGTATTGTGTTATTATATTTTGCTATAATATTTTTGTTAAGCTCATTTACATATTGTTAGCAATGTACTACTTAAACTAAGTTTACTGCTTATACTTTAATGTTCTTTTTGTTGGGGAGCTTTTCTCCCCGGGTCTCCGCTGAAAACATTTTTTTTTTTCATCCCAGTCAGACACTACCCTGTTAACAAATGTAAATAAATAAATAAATAATTGACTGCATAATACAAAAATTGTGGAGAGATACAGTGTGGACAGGGAAATACTGGAGGAAATATGCAGCCTCTACAGTCCCAACCTCAAGCCCCAGGGAAATCATGTACAGCCCATCCCAGTGGAACAAACATATGTTCAGCATTATGTATACTATACTGAAGGTTCCACAGACATCACTACATCAGTTTTAAATGCAATCCTATTTCATGCAAAGAAGCATATCTTTTTCCAATGAACCCTACAGGAGAGAGCAAAAAGCATGCAGCATTCTGCACAGTAGCACACTTCCTTGAAGTGCTGCAGCCCATAGATTGCACACACACACACATAGAAATAAAAGCCCCACCTGAGGAACGGGGAAGAGAGTACATCGACAGAAAAGGTTTCAACTCTATAAACTGTCAGGTTGCCTGTAGAGCCCATGGGATCATCTACAATGTCTGAGCAAGTAACCCAGGCAGTTTCTATGATTCACACATATGGCACACTCAGGTTTGTTAGTGGTGGCATTCCTCAAGGGCATCTAATGGGGAATGCAGGGTAAATACTGGAGCCCTAGCGCACAACACCCATGAGAAACCCACATGACCTCACTGAGGAAGGATACAATATTGTTCACACTCAAACTAGAAATATCATACAACATGTGTTTGGATTGCAGAAATCGAGGCTCTGTTGTCTAGACACATCAGGGCATGAACTACAGTACACTCCAGGCACCTCAGATGACATGCTTACAGTCTGTGACATCTTAAACAATATAATACTCAGGAAACAACTTCAACAAGGACAACAAAGGGCAGGACCACAGTTTCAGGACCACAAATAAGGCCAGCAGCAGAAGGTACAGATGAGGAGTCTGAGGGAGAACCACCAGCTGTAGATGGTGCTAGCAGATGGAGGGGTGCACAGTATGCCCTGACTCTGCCTGAGAGGGAAAAGGTAGCACATACACTCACTACCCAGCTCAAAGCCTAAGATCCCACCCACAGACAAATAGCAAAAATTGATGTCTTTCAAACAGCACAATATTTGTTAACCATGTAATTGCTGTGTTCTGACAGCATCAGACAGGGACAGCCCCCAAGGGTACAATTTGTACCCGCACTAATAACAAGGTAAGTGTGGACCTGTAAATAAAAAAAGTAATGGATAGAACTGAATACTCTTATATGGAAATATGTACATGCCCCTAAACAGAGCATTTTGCCTGAGGTGTACAGTTATGTCAGTAATATCTCCTCTGTCAGATGTTTGCTATGTTCACTTATGTATTACAAGCAATACTCTGCATCAAGCATTTCAGTAACCATCATCTATAAAACATGAAACAGGTTTAGTACAGCCTCATCTGCAAGAAGCAAGACTGAAGTACCTAATGCTTGCAATGCTGTAATCACAATATTAACTGAAATACAATGATGTTCAACAATTATAGAAGCAATCATTCACAAATCAGTATGAACAGAAATCAATAACTTTTTTCTGCAGTGCATATTGATAAATGCAAGCTTGTGAATAAGCAAGCATTAGCTATCCACTGTGTGCATCAGACATGCATGCAACCCTAAGTCACAAAGACATGCAATGGGCAGGGCACAGTCATCATCATTTGCACAGGGTGGTGGTGGTGGTAGGAGGGCAAGGCTGACACCAAATAAGTGGGTGTGTGTAAGCAGGAAACACTTCTATCTATCAGAGTATACAGTGTTCAGGGCCAGTAACAACAGATGCACATATAGCACTCAAAAGTACTGTTTGGAGAGTTTGCATGTGTTTGAAGTCATATGGACATGTGATTTTTTTTTCTATGTGTGTGTGCCAACATGAACACAATCAAGCAAGGAGCTAGCAATATGTCCTGGTATCATGGACAGGTGTGAACCATTCATGGTAAAGTACTCAGTTCAGTGTTCTCACTCCCAACCATGAGAACCACTTCTGCCAGGAATTGCACTGCTACTTCTATGGCCCTGACTAGAAGTCACTGTGTTATCTGAATGTGAGTGATGTCTGCTGGATGAGCTCTCATCATGACTGAATCCAGGACCATGACCCATGGCCTACACATCTAGGTGTGAACACTGCAATCACTGATGGAGCAGTAGCTGTAGTGTCACTAGAGGAGCAGGATCTTGCATGGCCATGTCTGTTAACACCAGAACATGTAATGGCTCACAAGCCATGTAGGTGCCCACTGTCCCCCAACAAATGTTACATTACAGACACAGTCTGATTCAGAGTGTATTTAACTCTGTCCAAGGAACTGCCCATATGGTTCAGGGAGTCACTCATGTTAGAATGCATGATGTTTAGTAGTCACACTTTCTCTTCAGAGGCCCTGGTGGAATGCACCTGTGCCTCCACTATGGTGCTATACATATATCTGGTAGTATCTAATGACACACCAGCATCAGGAGAAGAGTGGGCAGCAGGTCTCCTCTAAGCACCTCTACCAACCCTCCAGTGTAGCCCTCACAATGGCTACTGGGAGAAGCAACTAGTCCTGCAACTGGGGGAAACACACTAGCCTGATCAACTGTGTCACCCTCAAGCTGTCCCATAACAGAGGCCTCTGTGTCATGGGTATGCATAGGCATACCATGACACAGAGGGGTATGTGTAGGCATACTGACTGTGTCCAAAACATGTGGGAGCCACAAGCACTGCAACCCCAGACTGTGCCTCTTAATTGCCACCATCATTATCAGAGACTACAGACACTTTGATATCAGGTGGTAGGAGTTCCACAGAGCCAATATCAGGATCACCTACGATAACAAAAAATAAACATAACAAACAGAAAAAGAGAGAATAAAACTGATCACTTATTTTCGTTATATGAAAGGTATGTAAAACTTAGATGATAAAGGAAAACAAATTTTACTCACACACAGACATGAATCTACCTTATATGCAGTAGCAACAATGACCAAATGTGTGCTTACCATGTGCAGGTGGGCTGGCAGCCTACAATCCAGAAGTGCTTTTATGTGAGGAATGGAAAGGAAAGAAGTCTGCTAAGTATCAAAGTGTAAATGAAACAAGAAGAGAGCAATCCCCCTCACAAGGACAGATTAAAAATGTTATTATACAAAAATGTAGTGAACTGGTAGATTAACCCCCCAAAACACCCTCCACTATTTATCTATGTCGTCTGACTCACAATTATCACTGTCTCTCTCTCTCTCTCTATATATATATATATATATGTGTGTGTGTGTGTGTGTGTGTGTGTGTGTGTGTGTGTGTGTGTGTGTGTGTGTGTGTGTGTGTGTGTGTGTGTGTGTGTGTGTATATATATATATATATATATATATATATATATATATATATATATATATGTATCAGATATCTAAGACATATGCATATAAAGATATAACAATGACACTTGACACTTGCATTTTGCATACCTGGAAGGCCTGCTTATGACATTCTTGGCCTGTTGTCCACATCAGCACTTGTGTTATGGATTCTGTGGGAACCATCTGCTGAGCTGTCCAAATCTCTGACAGTGGACAGGAACTTCTACATTTCAGTTAGTGGTGGTTAGGTAGCAGGACCCCCCTCCCCCATAGCCACCTGCTCTTGACAACTGTGACCACCTGCTGCAATATCCTGTCTCAGGCATATTAGTCACCTCCACCTCCTCCTAACAAAAGAGCTCCATAGCGATGTAAGGCATGAAGAATGACCTAATTGTCTGTAACAGTGTAGGGTGGCTTGCAGGGTACAGATTTCTTCCTAGTTGCCATATCCCTGCATGAGATGAAACAGAAGACACACATAATTACATAATATAATACACAGAATGGCTGTGAGCTCAGTTATGTGTGACTACATGCATCAAACATTCAAACAACAATTTAAAAGTTAATGCTCCCTATGACTACACACAAATTAGGACTGCTCCCAAAAATATATATTTTTTTCTAAATCAGTTATCAACAATGATGTATAACAGTTCTCTTATGCAAATAACGGTTTAACTGTGAAATAAACTGGAGCATTAACAATAACATTTAAAAAATGTAACATTAGAAATGTAAGATACAACAATTATAACTGCCATGTCCACTGCTATGGAGGGCAGTCAAGTAGGAATCCACAAACAGAACACATTTTTCTTTTTCTGTTAACACAGGTAAAAGTGCCATACCTTCTTACAAAGTTAGAATATACACATCTGCAATAACTGTGCAAACATCATATTAAATACAATCTAAAAAATAGGTCATGTAGCATTATGTAGCATACTTTTTGTGATGCGGCCATGGCTATCCCAAAAGAAAGGAATAAACAAAAATTAAGATTAAAAAAAGGCTTTTCAGCAGTCATTGCAATTCACCTATTAATATTAAAATAAAAGCATTATGTAATAAATAGCAACATATATTGACAAAACAGAAGTGCAGCAAATAGAAATTCTCCATAAGTTGTGTTTTTATCATGCTGCAGCTGTCTGGATCAAAACAGTCTCCCCTGTATAATACAAGGGCATTAGCTATATGACTACCTTTATAATGTGCAGAGTCAGCTCTGGGAGCACTGTGAGGATTCAAATGAGGTGTTATATCATTAGCAGTCCTGAGTACCAAAAACTGCACTAAGTGTAGGGAATGTAAACATAATTTAAGGACCTACAAGATTACATTCACATTCCCTAGCATTGCAAAAATGAGTATTGAGAAGTATTCCCTGCTTATAGCTTGCAGTTGTCTAGGATTACTCTGAATGCAGAAACAATGAGCTTTCACAGTGTCCCCTCTAAAATGTATACCTACTGAGGGTTTCAGGGAGAAGAAACTTACCAGAAAGTCTTAAAGTACATTGAGTGATTTAGGAGAGTGATATTCTTAGCATTCAAATGCTGGATTTAATGACCACCGTTGCAGCCCCTTAGTAAGAAATGTTCATATTTAAGGAAGTACATTAAACATTGATAAAGATAGCATATGCAATAAAATATACAGTAGATAGAATTGCTCTAAAGAAATCATAGATAATGGAATGAGGCACCATACAGAAAGAAAGGAATACACCTGCAGTGTCTGTAGTCTGTGTTTAGTTTTATGTGAGTGCATGGGCATCCTGTTTGCAGTTTCCCAATCATCCAGAAATTTACAGTCAAATGAGAAAGAACAACTTTCATAACTTGTTTCTGTTGCACTTTCAATGTGACTTGATACAATGTCACATTATCATTATATCTAAACACTTTTTCTCTTTGCAAAATATGTCTTTGTCTGCGGTAACTATGGAAATTACTCTTAAATGATTGTTCTCACCACCTTGTTTGAGAGATCAAATCCATACAGGTTCCTGTAGGAAGATGATGACGTTGCTTAAACATGGAAAATGTACATTTAAAGTAGTTGATCAACATTTTTTCTTATATTGTTTGTAATCAACTTGACATTGCACCCTGCTGACTGGCAGCAGTCAAAAGCAGTGAATGACATTTCAGTGATCAAGGTGAAAACTGAGAAATTTTATTTGAACTGCCATTGATAACACAATGAAGACTGGTATTGTGCTTTCCTCAGCAGTCTGGACATTACAGAGTGAAGAAATTCAAGTTGTCACACTTGACTCCTGTCTCCATGGCATAATGTGTAAAGGTATTGAGCTTAGGGAAACAGTACAGGTGATACAGGAATTGAAACCTGTTCCCATATAATTTTACTGAGAGAATTCATACTAAATCTTGACATATATTTTGTTGTATGAATGTCTTAATGTGGGAAACTCAAGAAAGGCCAGTGTTGACTAAAACTTGCAAGCAGATAAGTCATTTGAAATTATGTTAATTGCAATTTTGTATGCAGTGAGAACAATGGATGGTCTTCTGCTGTTACCTGTACCCTTCTTGACTCCCATGTAATCAGCTAAAGTCCTGATATTGTGACACATGTATGATAATATTGATGTGGCAATGAGATGTGAGACAGCTGGATGTATCAGTGTAATGCAGTACTAGCTGTGTTCATTGCTACATATACAATGAGATTCATTTCATGTATCTTCAAATTGTTATTCTCAGATGAGTTATTTGAATGCTTCTGATAAATGTTGTCTTCTGCATTTGTGTGCTGCTTCACAGCATGATATTCACTTTCATGGCTTAAGAAAACAGTGAAAATTTTAATTTAGGCTGCTTTATGTAGCACACACCAGTCTGGAGGCATTGAGTGGCAGTCAGCACTCTGGATAGTACTCAGTGCCAAAAATACAGCTGCCAGGTATCTTTCTCTGTGGTACAAGGTGAACGTGCAGTGAACTTAGAGAAAAGGGGAAGCTGTTGCATGGTTTGAATCTACTTCATTGATAGTTTTATAGAGTATGGCCTTAATACATATTTAGTCACATTTTGCAATACAGTGTGTTGTTTAAAAAGCTACTGCTGTGACTATTGCTAACAGCATGTGTGCTTTCATCTGTCCACTTTCATATTATTTGTCATTAACTACAAGTCTGATAATGTGTTTCACAAGGTACATTTCTGATGTTGCAATGACAAGGGAAAAGGATGAATGCATTACTTGAATCCACTTTTTGCTTTGTGCATTGCTACATATGCCACTGATTTCATTTAATTTACTGTGAGTATTTTTTGCTATCATATATTTTTTCCTAATGATTTTTCCATTTGTTCTCCTTACAGCAGCACACAAACATGGTTCACTACTGAAGGAAAAAGTGAAATTTTTAGTTGAGGCTGCCTTATGTAGAGCAAATATGCCTGGCATTGTTGAGCGGCCCTCCACACCATGGTGAGTGCTCACTGCAGAAAATGCACCTGACATAAGTCACAGGAGACATTGTTTGAATCCTGTGTTGATATCTCATTGCACTTATTCTCTATATATGTAATGTATTTTTTAAATAATTTTTAAACAGCATTCCCTCTCCACTTAGCAGCATGCAAACATGGTTCTCCATCTAAGGATTAAAGTGAAAATTTTAGCGTAGGCCACCTTATGCAGCTCAATCACACCTGGCAATGGTGCAATTTCCTTAGCACTCTGAACTGTACAGAGTAGAGAAATTCTACCTGTCTCATACCTATTACTGTCACAGAAGTTATGAGTGCAGTGAATTTAGACAAATAACACAGATGATTAAGGGCTTGAATCCAGCTAAAACATACATTTAAAATGGATGTAAGAATCCTATTTGTCACAATGTTTTGATTAGGACTGCAACAGCAGAGAAAAATGATGTATCAGCAATGTTTGTATAAGTAAACATTTATATTTAGCATATATCATTAATGTTTCACATATAAACTGAAGCTGATGTATGTCCAATTTCTTAAACCTGATATGTGATGAACCATGACATTTAATAAAAAAATCACTTGCATATGTATGATGGGCACAATAATTTTATTATAGTCATCATGGCTCATCACATATACAAACTATGTTTTAGTACAGTTATGTCATGTGAAGTATGTATGTAACGTAATCAAACCTAATTCTCATCTCATTCAACTGCATCCATCTGAAATATATTTACAAACAGAAATAATGACCTTTCAAATAGGAATGCATTCCCCAGATTAATTAAAATCACACACACACATAGAGGCCTCTCCAAAGTCTAACATTGTTTATTACCAAATTAGTATAATTCTAATTTTCATGCTTGAAAGGTAGTTCTTCCATGCATACATCTCAACCTCTTAGCACAAAAAATCTAGACAAAGCCTAAAATAATGCGGGGGGGGGGGGCAAAGGCCCAAAAGTAGGGGCAGATTTTAAATATTGTTCTTGTAAACTTAGAAAAGTAGTAAAATAATATGTTTTGTGTTAGCAAGCCTTTGCTGAAGGATATAAAGTCAGAAACTCAAAGGTTTGTGATTATTTAGTGACTTCAGTCCTCAGCGATTTTTCAGAAAACCACACATTTTATGAAAAACAGCTTAAAATATAAGGAGAAAATCTTGACATTCTTTGAAAATCTGGACAGTTGAGAGGTATGTTCCCATGACAATGTCAATTAATAAGCTAATTTTCAATGTTTGCATCCTTTACCTTGTGGGTCTGATTCTCAGCTAGTGCAGCAATATTTTAACATTGTGTAAACCCTAACATCACAATATGCCACAATTAACCCTCTTTCTCCTTCTAAACTGCAATGAGTAAAAGCCATGTCATTAGGCATTCCATTGTTGAACACTGGAACCTGTGTCAATAGGTTGGGCATTCCACATAACAAAGCTCAATGCCATGTTTCACATCTTTACTGCTATATGATATAAGTAGTGGCAATGTGTTTGCCAAGGAGCCCATCTGCTTTCAATTGCATAAATGCATTTGGTAAGGCTGTCCATTTTTGTGTATTACCAATAAAATGTGAGCTGTGAATTAGGCACCAATTCAGGTGTATTTTGTTAGCTTGACTTTTGCAGATATGACTGATGAGGGAGATAATGGTGCTAAATTTAGATTGCAAAGGTGGGGAGTTGAGGGGTCCTGGATATTTGTGGCACTTCTCGTGAAGTTCTGCAAGCATAGGTTAGTGCATGGAGATTATACCATGTCTTGGTATAAGGCTGAGGCTTGAAATAGCTTATTCAAGGCTGTGCCCAATCCAGCAGGTATTCCATGCACTGATGAACAATGTCATCACTACTATATTGCTGACAACTGTAAGTTGGGTGCTGTCACTGACTCTCCAAATGATGCTAACATACTACAAGAGGGTCTCGCAGCAAATGACTGGTGCCAAATCATGGCCTCAAGCTAAATGCAAAAAAAAAGTATCATCATACCATTCAGCAAAAACATGACCCCTACTGATTAGCACATCAATGACAACCCGTAAGCACACAAGCTGTGGTGAAAGACCTGGGCATTCAGGTTGATAGCAACCTCACATTTAACCATCATGTAGCAGCAGTGGTCAGAAAAGCCTTTTACTTGGTTCATCTCATAAGTTAAGGGATTGCATCCAGAAAAAAAGTAGGATATTACCTCTCTGTACTCCTCCCTCATTCAACCAATAAATGAGTATAACGACCCGTTTGGGATGTACCTCTCCAAATATTTGCACCAACTGGAAAGGCCACTGAAATACCTCACAAAGAGAATCCATGGCCTCCAATACCTGTCTTATACAGACAGGCTCAAATCACTATCACTCTACTCAGTATCATACAAATTGCTCATGGGTCAACTGTGTCTCGCCTACAAGGCAATCTCAGACACTGCCCTACTAGAGATGCTCCATATCCATAAGTCTAACTCCTCACAAATTACCTGCTCAAAAGGCCTGAATCTAATATGTGACATTAACAAAACCTGCTGGAGAGACAGGTTTGTCTCCCAGAGGTTTCCCTGTCTTTGGAATAGACTTCCCAAACATGTCAAATCAGAGCACCTCATTGACCCTCTTCAAGGGTAACCTTGATGAATGGATGGGAAACCATAAATTCATCCCAAGGGTTCCACCTGTGTCCCTCAATGACAGGGGCGACATGTGCTAACTGAGGTTTATTTTTGGGATAAACTCTTGGTTAGGCTTGTAAGGGCCCCAGGGCCATTAGCCTGGTAACCTCCTATGATCCTATAATGACTTTAAGAACCACAAGAAGGAACTCCTAAGCTGATGGGAGATTGAATGTAGGACTGGAAACAACCCCAGCTGCTGTGTACGTATACTGAGAGCCAATGCAGGTACACATAAGTATCTAACTATCTATATACTGAAATCCCATAGCATCGAAGATCAAAAACCTGAGACCACAAACTTGTAAATGCACATTCCCAAAGCCTGAAATTATGGAATCCCACAATATTAAACACTGGAACACACCAACAGCTTAACTACACTCAACCTAAACAAAACACCAAAAACACAAACATATTACAAAGAACACCACTATTAAATGTAAAAGTACAACTTAAATGTAAATTAGGCACTAAACACAGCATAAACAAATAAAAAACATTTCCAAAATACTTTATTTAAACTACCTAGCAAGCTGGGTTTTATTTCTTCCACTTTAGCAGGGGGACTGCACTCCACATCATCCCCCATGTGGGGGGCTATGACCCCATACCCCCCCATACTTTAAATATACCAATTACAAGATTTCACTAATTTCAGAACTGTAAACTTTCAACATACTTACCATTCAACTATTACCAGTTCTACATCTTTTAAACACATTGTAACTGCATATATGTGAAGCACAAACAACATGTCCAGCACCAAAGGGTGATAGAAATTTTCCAATTTATTGTGGCAGCTCCAGGCAAATGGTATAAAATTTAACCATAAAAGCTGACTGGTTTCTGCAAAATATTAGCCTTCCTCAGTGCAATAACAATAGAAAGCACATCCAATACATTAAATAATCATCCTAATTACAAAACAAGCATCTCATTGGATAATCAACTTAACTCATTAAGGCCAGGTTTGAACAAAGCTCCCAACCTAATAATCCAACTAGATTCTTTGTTATTTAACATAGTATGCCAGCCTGTCTTGAACATTCTATTCCCTGCGACCTTGTTACTAATAATAAATTTAAACTGAGCAGTGATATGGATCATTGTATGTTTAAATAATGAAATAGACGCTCTTTTATTTCTGATTTCACTGAGATGCTCAGAAATCCGGACCTTCAGTTACCTGGATGTTTTCCCCATATAGAAGGCAGTAAAGGAGCAAGTGGCTAAGTATATGACCCAGTCAGTGCTACAGTTCCCAAAACACAAAACATCATACACCTGGGATGTGTTGCTGATTATAAATTGTTTACTCTTAAGTATGTGAATGCATGCTGAACAGTGACCGCAGGGTATGCACCTCACCAATTTGTCCCCAAATAATGTAATCTGCTGTGTATTGGAGGGCATCTTATGTTTATAATGATTGAAATAGGAGCCAAAAGTAGGACCCCGTCGATAAGAAAAAAGACATTTCGAAGAAATAAACTCAGAATGTTTATCATTAGCCATAAGAATGTCCCAATGGTGATCAATAATTTGCCTTAAGGTGTTGATGTTTCACCTGAAAGTGGTGACAAAACCGACCATCTTACCTCGATTATCATCCCTAGGAGTATGCTGATATTGCAACAGGGAAAATCTAGATTGCTGTGAGGCAAAATGTCTAGCCTCACTGATATTGCCAATGTCATATCCTCTGTTAAAAAAACTGTTTTCCAGATCTTGCATGAAGTAAGGTGTTATATTGTGGATGTTTATGATAAACTTCAGTCCTGAAAGTATGGTCTGATTCGCTGATAATAGTGACATCCAAGAATGTAATCTGATTGATGTGAAAATTTAAATTAAACTGTGTGCCCCACTTATTCTCATTAAAGTACTGGACAAGTTCCTGTACATATGGGGCACCCCCCTCCACACCATCCAGCAATCATCCAGATAACGCCACCAGATGTCAATCTAATCAAGATATAAATTATGGCCAACATCATAAATGATTTGTTCCTCGATATAACCCATAAAAAGGTCAGCATAAATAGGGGCAAAAGAAGCCCCCATAGCAGTGCCTTTCAACAATGTTTGGGATTGTTTTGGGACTGCACTCCACATCATCCCCCATGTGTGGGGCTATGACCCCATACCCCCCCATACTTTAAATATACCAATTACAAGATTTCACTAATTTCAGAACTGTAAACTTTCAACATACTTACCATTCAACTATTACCAGTTCTACATCTTTTAAACACATTGTAACTGCATATATGTGAAGCACAAACAACATGTCCAGCACCAAAGGGTGATAGAAATTTTCCAATTTATTGTGGCAGCTCCAGGCAAATGGTATAAAATTTAACCATAAAAGCTGACTGGTTTCTGCAAAATATTAGCCTTCCTCAGTGCAATAACAATAGAAAGCACATCCAATACATTAAATAATCATCCTAATTACAAAACAAGCATCTCATTGGATAATCAACTTAACTCATTAAGGCCAGGTTTGAACAAAGCTCCCAACCTAATAATCCAACTAGATTCTTTGTTATTTAACATAGTATGCCAGCCTGTCTTGAACATTCTATTCCCTGCGACCTTGTTACTAATAATAAATTTAAACTGAGCAGTGATATGGATCATTGTATGTTTAAATAATGAAATAGACGCTCTTTTATTTCTGATTTCACTGAGATGCTCAGAAATCCGGACCTTCAGTTACCTGGATGTTTTCCCCATATAGAAGGCAGTAAAGGAGCAAGTGGCTAAGTATATGACCCAGTCAGTGCTACAGTTCCCAAAACACAAAACATCATACACCTGGGATGTGTTGCTGATTATAAATTGTTTACTCTTAAGTATGTGAATGCATGCTGAACAGTGACCGCAGGGTATGCACCTCACCAATTTGTCCCCAAATAATGTAATCTGCTGTGTATTGGAGGGCATCTTATGTTTATAATGATTGAAATAGGAGCCAAAAGTAGGACCCGTCGATAAGAAAAAAGACATTTCGAAGAAATAAACTCAGAAAGTTTATCATTAGCCATAAGAATGTCCCAATGGTGATCAATAATTTGCCTTAAGGTGTTGATGTTTCACCTGAAAGTGGTGACAAAACCGACCATCTTACCTCGATTATCATCCCTAGGAGTATGCTGATATTGCAACAGGGAAAATCTAGATTGCTGTGAGGCAAAATGTCTAGCCTCACTGATATTGCCAATGTCATATCCTCTGTTAAAAAAACTGTTTTCCAGATCTTGCATGAAGTAAGGTGTTATATTGTGGATGTTTATGATAAACTTCAGTCCTGAAAGTATGGTCTGATTCGCTGATAATAGTGACATCCAAGAATGTAATCTGATTGATGTGAAAATTTAAATTAAACTGTGTGCCCCACTTATTCTCATTAAAGTACTGGACAAGTTCCTGTACATATGGGGCACCCCCCTCCACACCATCCAGCAATCATCCAGATAACGCCACCAGATGTCAATCTAATCAAGATATAAATTATGGCCAACATCATAAATGATTTGTTCCTCGATATAACCCATAAAAAGGTCAGCATAAATAGGGGCAAAAGAAGCCCCCATAGCAGTGCCTTTCACCAGCCAGTAACATTTGCCATGGAAATAAAACACTTTCTTGGGTAAGACATGTTTGGTCAGACAGACAAGTAGGGTATTAAAGCCTGGTGAATATATATTGGCCTTGTCCAGCCAAAACTGGATAGCCTCTAACCCAGCCCAATGGGAAATATTAGTGTAATGGGTGTTCACATCCAATGTGCACATTAGCCAACTAGGATCCAACTGTGTATCCATCACAATCTGTAAAAACTGAGTTTTGTCCTGAATCCTGGCCCTGACCATTGGCAATGATGGTTGTAAATATTTAATAAGAAAAGCAGCTAATGGTTTTCTAAGTGACCCCCTGCCCGATACAATGGGCCTGCCTGGTGGTTTAGATAAATCTTTATGAATTTTGGGCAATAAATTATGATATTGAGATTGGGGATCAGAAAGAGTTAGGTGGTACAACATTTTTTTTTATTAATGATGCCTTCCTCAAGGAAGAATCTGTCTATTTCTTGTTTGAATTTTAATGTTGGGTCTAACGGCATGTGCATGTAGAATTGGCCATTAGACAATTGTCTCTTGGCCTCTGCCAAGTACATTGGCCAGTCCATGACCACGACCGCCCCACCTTTGTCTGCCAGTAAAATGACCAAATCATGCTTATCCCTAAGCCTAGTTAACACCTGTTGTTCCTGGTGTGTGAGGTTATGTCTCATATTAGTGAAAAGAAATTTATTGACGTGTAAATCCTTAAGCACACAATCCTTAAAAATGGCAATGTGTTTATCCATGGGTGGCATAAAAGAGGATTTGCAAAAATGAAATTCTGTAGACCTTTGAACTTGGGTACCATCATCAAAAAACAATCTTAAACTTAACAAACAACAAAAATTTGAAACATCATTGACATATGTATGTTCACTAACAAAAAAACAGGGACAAAACTATTATTTCAATGACAGAAAGTGGATAGGTGGAGATGTTATGCACATTATTAGTGTCCCTTAATGGGGTAGAATCAAGTCTAAAAAGTGTTGAATGTTGTTAACAGGACCAATGTTTCCTACCGCCTCTGTGCCTACCCCCTAAAGGGTCAGTACTCAAGCATTTCTTGGAGACAAGTGAATCAGAAGTAAGGGTGATTTTAATATCAGTGGTGGAGGATGAATCATCCCCTGAAGTACCACTGCGGCCACTAGGGCCTTTCTTAAGTATGGATCAGGATCTCTTCCTCTTGAATGCTGTTTTGGTCTTTTTTTGTATACATTTCACAGCGACACCATGACCTAGAAACAGAATATCTGCCATACCTGCTTTAAGTCCCTATTACAAATCCTTAAAGAGACAGTACACAACTAAACCACTCACAGTTATACTTTAACGGACATTTCAGTATTCTGGGAGTCAACCTTATGCAATTCTGGTAGTATGCATACTCGGGTTTGCTGTCTCGATTTCCAGACTTTGATATTCTGAGATTTAATATATGAGAAGGTAATATATATATATATATATATATATATATATATATATATATATATATATATATATATATATATTTGTTTTCTTTTTGTTTTGTACTGTACAGTCACGGGTGAGATAGCTGCAAATCATGAGACACACCAGAAGAGATTAACTTGCCTCAAAGAGGCATGGGGTAAGTATGACTGAGGTTCAAATTCAAACTAGAACTCAGAACTTTATTTTCATCTCCTCAAGCACTAGCATCTTGAACAGGCATACTTCAATCTTCATGTCAAGTGTGCATGTGTTACCCAATAATTCTTACTGCTTGCATTAGGCAATAAGAACACAGGCTTAACTGTGTGATGGTTCAGTACCAAAAAGCAGGTATTACTTGTTACTGGATAAGTACTTATAAATTATTAACAGCAATAATATGTCAGGATGAATTAAATTATGGAAATTGCAATTATTAAATCATAATGCATATTTCATATCCATCATAGGCAAATAAAGAATGCTCTTTGTTATATCATAACAATGAGATTTATTTGTTTTGTGGCATATAAATACCTTTCCATCATATATGGATGTGACAAAGGTGTACAATAGTAAATTTTCATAATTGTTAATGTATTACCAAACAAAGTTTAGTGGAAAAACACAGTACTCTGATAGGCCATGTATTTAATTATCTATTTTGTCTCCCCCACTCTTTCACTTGCTTTTTTAATTTTTTGGGGGGATGTGCTATAATTTATTAGAAATCTTCTGTTTGCATAACCTGCTGCTAAAAATTAATTGTCAACAGCACAGAGAGGTATTCCAACCATTGTTGCTCTGTCCACCATATCTCCACAGATGGCAGCTCAGGCAGCCAGCACTTCAGGTTCACAAGCTGTCAGTGTTGCCTTCACAACCCCTGCCCAACCTGCTCCAACTGTGTCAGGTAGCTCTGAATGGCTGCTGATGCAGTGATACTCTCTGGGAGAAGTAGTAGTGGAGGTAGTAATTTTGTCACCCAGTAGGCACTGACAGGGCTGGTGGGGGATATAATGGACAGGTGCCTCTGTGCACAAATTGGCAGGGTTGAAAAGGTCCTGCATTGCACTACAAAGGGGATGCCACATTGGGCACTGACCCAAGGAGCTGCTGCAGGAGCTGGTGGTGACAGTTCTGAGGGTGAGGAATAGATTCTCACTGTTCTCAAACTGGGCATGGGTTGCACCTCTGATGTCCCCTGCCTAATCCCCAATTTTGGTGTTCCTAACTTTTTGACTCCATCACCATCCCTGTCTGTCTTGTATATTCTGTATGTCGCACATGCTTCCTACCCTACCCTACTTACCTGACCCTGTCATTCCTAACCACTTTTCCCAACAATCCTTTCTTTCCGAAAACAAATAATAAACAATAGACATCTGTCCCACAAACAAATTGCACCCAATGAATAGCTCTCCACTTTGCCTATGTGTCATCTTTACATAATTGATTTGATCCAGTTGGCCAGACACTATTATTCTGTTTTTATCATCCATCACTGGTGTCATAAAACTGTGTGATGATTGTAAATTTATGTTGTGAAGAAATGGATAGCTGTGGTGCTCACCGACAACCCTCCTGCAAAATCCTGTATTCTATCTCCTGAGATCTACCCTCTGCTTGCCATCTCCCACCACTGTCCTATCTCCCCCTTTTCACACATTTAATCTGGTCAAAAAATAGATTCACACACAACATACACAACCAGAAATGGCCCATGGAAAAGCCTTCACTTTATGTCCTTGGCATTTGCACAGAGGTTGCCACAGAGCAGCAATGCTGAATAACAATGAACTCTGTTTAACTTCTTTTTGCAAAAGCTAAGGATTTCAATGTAATCCACAGTGGTCAGGTTACTTTCATGCAAATGTGCTTAAATCTGTAACAGTATGGGAATGAAGACTAAAAAGCAGACTAAAGGTAGTACTGTGAAATAGTTAATGTGACAGTTCTTAAGCTGTTAGATAAAGTAGGAGTTGTTATCTGGTGTGTTGAGATAATTACTTGTTTGTAGCTTAATATTTTTGTATAGTGTCATAGGTTCAATTGTAACTGTAAGTCAACTTATTAATTCATGACATTTCATATCCCTATCATATATTTAACCACAAGCGTCTGCATTGCTCTATATATACATTTCATGAACATACAATTTGAATAGTGCATCAAGACATCATTTGCAAAGAGACTTATTAAGCCAAACTTTTCCTGCTTGTATATTCATGTTTATGGCACTGTTCTAGCCCTTATTAGTGCCTATAGCAAGCAGTTCATTTTACAAAACATAACAGATTAATGACAATGTAATAAGTAAGAGCAACACACCATACAGATGTTCCTATATGTCTCACAAAAAACATTGTTGCTGTTCCTCTCTACATTTGTCTCTGTCTCTCTCTGTTCATCTCTTCTGCTTCAGTATATTACTGTGCTTCAATTGCATTATTTTAATATTACAAAGTAGCAATTATTTTGTGGCATGATGAGGTAATGCTGACATGTATAGAACAATTTTTTACTAATTTCAAGGGTTCTAATCCAGCCATTAGCTAGTGTTAGTGACCGTTTTGGTACAGTCATTTTTGTTTACCTGTTGACTGCATATTGTTCTGAGCCACCATTATCCTTCTTCTGTCATAATCTACACTGGCCCTGCCTCCCTGTCACCCTGTCAATGTATCTTCTCCCTTCAGTATCATTAAGTTTCCCCCTCTGCATTTGCACAATGTTTGTGCTGGACAACAAATACAACTAAGGCTAAATCGAAGGACACAGCTTGTAGCAATAGTTTGTGATTTTATTGCTTTATCTGCATTACTCTGTGATGCTTTATACCACTGTGTTTAGCTTTGTTTATTCAGTTTAATGTACTTTTCAACAAGCTAAAGAGATGGACATACAGATTATAATGATCAATTGGGTAATGAAGATGAATGTGTACATTCACATTTGCTGACATGTGGAGTCAAATGTTAACTAACAGAAGTATGATTTCCTATGTGGTGTGCTTAGGTAATACTCATATATATACATTTCTTGTTTGGAATGCTGTTAAGGTTCAAATACAGATGGATTAAAAAAATTGTTTCAGGATGATTTGTCTGACTCCTGTGGATGTAAATGTTGGCTACATATCATTATCCTACTGCTATATTAATGTGCTAGTCACCTATTGGGAAGCCTGTCTTGCAGAGATCTTTGAGTGAAAGCCAGCACAGAGCAACACAGAGTACTGCTCTTCTCATTCTAAGTCCAACACTTCAAAGTATTATGCATGCGCTAATACTTTGTCATCAGCAGTCCAATTCAACTTGGCAGTGCTATGATCATAAAGTAAAACAATTCTTGTATTGGGTAGCATGATGTTTGCCTGTGTGTATTACTTTTGTTAATAGGTGATCCTGATTATAGAATGATGTTGACTCAATTAATTCAGTCATTTAAAGTCTGCCTGCTATACAGTGTTCACAGTTGCAACTATATTACATGTTGGGTTAACCTAGTCTCACATAATCCATCACTGTTATTCTAAGTACACTGTCCAATGTATGACTTGCATGTTTGTATTGCAATGCACATAGTGCACGTATGAGACAATACAAGTGTTTACAGTAATGCAATATACATGAAGGGCACTGTCTAAATTTTAGAAGAAAAGTATGTCATTGTAGGTGATAATCAGTAGCATTACATTGTCCTGTGCACATATATGCATTTGTTTCATAACCTGAGATGCACATTACCATCTATTCCAAACAGTGAATTTGAAAAAAGTTCAAATGTCCTGTATCACATTGTTAAGGTCAGTCTTCTCCAGTGATGCTTGCAAGTAAAAGAGTTCTCTAGATTGTATAACTACATAGGTTGGAGGTTTGATGCCGAACATGGAAAATATGTGTGTGTGTGTGTGTGTGTGTGTGTGTGTGTGTGTGTGTGTGTGTGTGTGTATGAGTCTGTGTAACACTTGTATCCACTTCCCTGAGAAGAATACATTTAGCTGTTCACACAGCTAGCGTATCCCACTTTCACTGAAGCATGCACTATGAAACACACTGATGAGGTCATCCTGACAAAAGTGTCCTGTCTACCCTTAAAAGTCAGACTTCTCCTGTGGTGCTTGTGACAAATCCAGTGTGCTGTTTTGACTGTTCAAAAAGATGGGTAGGAGGTTCAATGTCCAATATGTAAAATATGTGTGTGTGTGTGTGTGTGTGTGTGTGTGTGTGTGTGTGTGTGTGTGTGTGTGTGTGTGTGTGTGTGAGAGTGAATGTGGTTGTGTATTACATTTGATGCTGTAGCAACTTTCCCTGTCAAGAGTATATTTAACTGGTCACAGAGCTCTCTTATTCCACTTTTTAATGAAACATCCTCTATGAAACACACTGATGAGGCCATCCAGACAAGAATGCACTGTCTACCATTAAGAGTCAGACTTCACCTGTGGTGAGTGAGATTAAGGCAATGCTTTATACTTTGTGTAACTAGGTAGGTAAGGGTTTCAATGCTCAACACAGGATATGTGTGTGTGTGTGTGTGTGTGTGTGTGTGTGTGTGTGTGTGTGTGTGTGTGTGTGTGTGTGTGTGTGTGCTTGTGTTTCTGCAATGCTTGGTGCTGTATCCACTTCCCCTGAAGAGAATGCATTCAAGTGTGCACTCAGTTCCATTATCCAACATTTTAATAAAGCATCTTCTATGAAACACACTAATGAGATCATCCTGACAAAAGTGTACTTTCTACCCTTAAGAGTCAGACTTCCCCTGTAGCACTTGCAATTAATACAATGAGTACAAAACATTGTGTACTCATTGTATTAATACAATGAGTACACAACATTGTGTAACTAAATCTGTTGGTGGTTTGGTGATCAATATGGGGAACATGTGTGTGAGTGGGGGTGTTACAGTTAGGTGAGCATGCATTCAACCAACTTCTATTCTGGATAAATGTTTTAGACTACTAGATGACTCCAACATCCCCTAATCCCACATTTCTCAAACACAACTTCTTTGCAACATGATGGTGTAGCTAGGCATACTGTTTGTACTCTACCGATAACAGTTGTCAATACATTAAGTTAAGCAAATATGGGCTTTTTAGGCCATACTGTGTCCAGAACTTTTTAAGTAAATGTTTCCATTAAGAGTCTCATAAATTCAAAACATATCTATTTCATATTTTTAGAGGGAAAGTGATGCCAACATTTGTCAAGTTGGGAGGCATTTCTATTTTAACAATGACAGGAGTTTTGTGGGGCAGTAATAAGAGCACACGACCACAAAGTTATATTCTCTGCCTACACCCTTGGTGCAAAATGCTGATGAGGTTATTCTTACTAAAGTGAACTGTCACAGTTTAAATGTCAGACTTCTCCTGGAGTGCTTGCATTTTATACACTATTCTCTAGAATGAGTAAATAGATATGTAGGAGGATCAAGTACAGAAGTGCTTAACTTCTACAAGTAAGTGTGTGTGTGTGTGTGTGTGTGTGTGTGTGTGTGTGTGTGTGTGTGTGTGTGTGTGTGTGTGTGTGTGTGTGTGCATGTGTGTGTGTGTGTGTGTGTGTGTGTGTGTGTGTGTGTGTGTGTGTGTGTGTGTGTGTGTGTGACTGTAAATGAATTCAGGATTGATTTACACACATTTGCAGTGGCGACTTTTACAAGCCCAGATGACTGTAAAGGTCATTTTACCAGACACATTTTCTTAGCAGTACACTACTGATGTCATCCCTTCATAGGTGTTGTATATCTCACTTGTACAGTATTCTCTTGTGGCACTGGCTACTGATAATGTGCTGTATAGATATTGTAAGTGGATAAGTAGGTTCTAGGACATTACTGCTTGAATAGTGTGACTGTGATTACTGCCACATACTGATGGCCACCTTTAGGTATACTTATATGTATAAGACGGATTTACAGTGGCACACTGGTACACTAGCAAATCCCTTAGGAAAATAACTTTCTGGCCACACAATGATTACATAATGCTACCATAACTGCAGTATCTCACATGCTGTCCAGAAAAACAACCATCAGACTGAACATCCTACACAAATTATTATATGACTTCAATGCATCCACCTATGCTATCCCAAATAATTTATTTCACAAAGTTAATAAAGAACTTATCAAATTTATCTGGTTTCCCAAATCTGTTAGAATAAAATATTCAAATTCAACTTATCCAAAAGGAAAAGGGGGATTGCATTTACCAGATTTTCAGTTATATTACATGATTATATGTGCTAACAGAATCATCTCAGTTTCAAAATTTAGGCTTACAAAAGATAGTTGTGGGTGGAAATCTGGTACCATCATGTGTCCACAGGCAACATTAACCTGAAAGCCCTCCCCTTCATAACCCTGAGGACTTTTAGAGACACTAAATTAAATAATAGGTAAACCCAACCAAAAAGAAAGCATACTTGACTGGGTACTCATAACAAGTCACCCCCAACTGTACACCTCCGGTACCCTCCCTGATGGCCTAAGCGATCACCTTCTCACATATGTAATTAAGCACAAAGCCATTAATCCCCAACAACACTTAGAAAGGTTAGAAACAATAAAAACTTTGACCCTGCCAAATTCCAACAAGAACTAAACTCATGTAATTGGTATATTCTAAAACACCTCCCCTTAGAGGAAGCAGTAGCATACTTTAACAACAATTCCTTGAGATCCTTGATTTGCATGCACCTGTTCATTCAAAGAGAACAAAGGCAAAAACTATGCCATGGCTTTCTAAAGAGTCTAAACTCAAAATTACCCTTAGAAACAAAGCATGGGCTTTATGGCGTTCTTCTAAAGACCCCCAAGATCACATTAAATACAGGCAATCCAGGAACGAAACTAAAAAATCCATTTTACAAGACAAAAAACAATACTACTGTAATTTACAGACAGTAAATCAAAATAACCCTCAGAAGTTTTGGGCAGGTTTAAATAATCTACTACATCCTGGACAAACTTCAACCCCAATCCCTGCTGCTACTATTGATAAAACCCCTGAAGATGTTTCTGACAGTTTTAACCAATTCTTTACTGAGACAATTCAAACCCTAGCTAGCCAACTACCTCCTAGCTCCCCTGGTCCTGAAAGTACCACCCCTAGAAAACTACTCGCGTTCAGCTTCCAACCAGTCACCACTTCACTTATCTGTACCTTGATCAAATAATTAAAACCCACTACACTTTCTGCTGATCAACTCCCTGCCAAGTACCTACAAAAATCAGCTGATGCTATTGCTTACCCTGTCTCAATACTAATCAATCGAACCATAGTAGAAGCTAAAATTCTCACCATCTGGAAAATATCCTATGTAATCCCACTTCACAAAGGAGGCAGCTCTACTGAATTCTCCAGTTATAGGCCAATAGCTATACTCTCTCCACTTGCAAAGATTATGGAAAAATATATTCATAGACAACTCATGCACCACCTAATCCAGAATCACCTTATGGCAGACACTCAGCATGGCTTCTGTCCTCATCACAGCACTACTTCAGCCCTCCTAGACTTTACCAACACCATAAACCATAATCGCAACAATAATTATATATCCTCAGCCCACTTCTTGGATCTTTCCAAGGCATTCGATATGGTTGATCACCAACGTTTAATCCATACCCTGCAAACATTCTGTCTAGACACTAGAGCCCTTCAATGGTTTCAGTCCTACCTGAATGGTCGACAGCAGGCTGTCCTCTGGCAGAACAAACTCTCTAATCTTCTACCTAACACCCTTGGAGTACCACAAGGCTCTATACTAAGGCCCTTGTTGTTCTCCATCTTCATTAACGACCTTTATACTGTCATCCCAAAAGTCAGCTGTATCCAATATGCTGATGACTCTACTCTGATTTGCTCGGCCACATCTCCAGTAGAGTTATGGTCAGCTACCCAGACCACCTTTAATAAAATAGAAAACTGGCTTTCTGAATGTCGTCTGATCCTAAATCCCAAAAAAACTAAAATGCTGTTATTTTCACCAACACATAGGTCTACCGCTTTCACCTTTACCATAAATTCAAATGATGGCACAATCATCTCACCTGACCCCTCTACAAAACTATTAGGTGTCATCATAGATAATAATCTAAAATTTGACCTACATGTTAAACAAACTATCAAAACCATCAATAAAAACTAGTGTCACTTTACAGAATAAAAGCCTTCCTAACCCCTCCAGCTAAAATTGCCATAGCTCGCTCTCACCTTCTTTAAACCCTTCTGTATGCATCTCCTCTACTCTCAAATTTAAACAAGACTGTCCTTAACAAACTCTCAATTTGCTACAACCACATTGCCAGGTTTGCCACTGGGCTGCCTTTTAGGACACATCATTGCATCAATCTAAATCAGCTTGGGTGGCTTGAACTACCCAGCCTAATCCAGTATAACCAACTGATTATGGCCTATAAAATCCTCTATAATCCAGACAATACTCCTGCACTTAAAAATATTATCACCCCTATAACAATCCTAGACCGCTTCGATCCTCTAACAAACTACTAATTCAGACTAGCAAAATTAATAACACAGCCAGTGGCTCTCTCGTTGCAAACTCTGTACGTAGACCCTGGAACTCTCTTCCAGCTGATATTACCTTACTTTCTACCTTAGGTCAATTTAAAACTAGACTCAAACAACATTTGGCACTTAACTGGCTATGTCAATGTACCAAGCCTGGCTAACTCTCTCTAGAATGTGTAAAAATCTGTTAACCAGTTTACTGTGTAATTTAATTTTAATCCTGAATTACGCTCGGGATTAACTCTAACCTGTGGAACTTGTTTATCTTGCTTACTTATGTAATCATTGTAAATAGTCTGTTTGTAATATGGAATGCTTGTATTATATGATGCTGTGTCTGCTTACCCTTGGAGCTTTTCTCCCCGGGCCTCTGCAGAAAATAGACATGCATCCAGTCAGACTATCCCGGTCAACAAATGTAAAATAAATAAAATAAAATAAAAATAATGCTCTAAAGCAGAAAATAAAAGTCTTCCAAAACTTAATAAAATCTCTTAAATTAGATAAAGACTTAACTCTGCTTCAACCTATTCATATGAATCCTAATATTAAAATGAACAGCAAATTGTTAAACCTTAGTGAATATCATTAAAGACTGTACACTCTGGGATATATATATATATATATATATATATATATATATATATATATATATATATATATATATATATATATATAAGCATAGAGGAAAAATGATGCAAGAACTTTGCCTGGCTCTAAATGTAAACAATAAATATACCATTAAGCCAGATTAGGGAGCTTCTAACAATATTAATTAGAGATCTACCCATTAGTGACAAGGATTTAATCAGTTTAATGCAAATCATGGAATCCCTATCTGACAAGAAGAAAATGTTATCAAACACATATAAATTAGTTAGCTCCATTAAATATGACTTCTTAATATTAACTTCTAATTACTGGGATCAACGGGGTTGTGTTTTTTCAGGTCAACAGAAACTCAAAGCAATAGAATTTACTAACAAATTCTCCCCATTTAAAAAAACTTCTCTATACACAATTAATGATTAATATTAATGCCTACTTTACTCCTTCGATCCTGAACAAGTTCGATCCTAAAAAATCACCTTCTTGTACATATTGCTCTTTTCCTCAAGCTGACATTATCCGTGTATTATGGTATTGCAAACATACTCATAAACTATGGTGCTCTTTGAAAGTTCGTTTAGAAAAAATGGGGTATCAGAAATCAACCCTATCATAGGAACCTAGCCATTCTTCATATTACAGACCTTATGCTCCCTAAATTGAAATATCATGTCCTGATCACTATCTGCTTTCTAATTAAGCTTTATATAACCAAAAAATTGGTTAGATCGCACCAAACTTACGTGGACTGGCTTTAAGAACATTGCCATTAGATACACACCTGCTCAAAAACTTATTATAAGTAATATAAATAAATGTGTTTATTATCAGAAATATTGGAAACTTCTCTTTGACCACATTCTCACAGATTAGATAAGAGTTAGAACCAGCACTTTATATCTATGTATTGGAATACACAATGGCCCTTTTACTTAATCTGGTTAATACACATTCATTTTTAACAATCATTATAAATGTATTCTTTATGTGTTCACAGGTACTGCTTCCTTTGTATTAGTAGCACTTTGTAGATACTGTACATAGTTAATTGTCTTAGATGTGGTAGAGTTTAGAATTTAGTAGTTATAATGGTACTACAACTGTATTATTCACTGTTTTCAATTGTCAGACTTTGTCTTATTTGTACATGTGCATAAATTAATAATAACATGTTTTTGGAGGAAAAAAAAAGAAATTCACAAACAGTTATAATACATAAATTTACAGTGTGACAGCCATCCACCATGCCTTTTATCTCAGAGATTGTTTACAACACATACATCTGATGTAATACATTACCATAGATGGAGTGTCGCAGTTGTGTTAAGACTTCCACTGTGGCACTTATGGTTAATCCATGTCATTATTCGGTACAATGACATAGCTTGCTGTTCATTACCTGAAAGGACAACCCTATATGAATGTACTGTCATTCCATCAATACCATTGTATCTAGTTATTGTTATCCATTTTACATTGGACGATGATATATCATCACAGGCTGTGATTGCATGGCAGTGAAATGGTTATATAGAGCATGTTGTTTTATAAGTGCTATTGTGGCACTTGTATTGATTACTGGCTTGTATAGCATACTTACAAAGATAGACTGTGGTTCAATTCTGGGACAGTGTGTGTCCTACATGACAGAAGCAGCTTCCTTGTCAAAGAAGCATTGACATTGTTCTGCTCACTGTTGTGTGGATAGTGATGTGTACCTCCTTTCCAGCATTCTGACTAAAGATGGTTGTTCATATTATATTCATAACTCCTTTGTTAATGCACATATTCATTTCAGTTATTTATGACAACCTCTATTGCTATCTGATGTTGCAGAGGCAGTCAGTAGAGAGGTCTGGAGAGAGCCTTGTATAATAGGCAGGGGTTTGAATATGGTAACATCCGTCTGATAGACAACAGTGGCTTACACACAGAAAATAGTCATAGCACACTCACAAGGCCACCTTTTTTAGGCCTTGCTCTACAAGGCAGATTATCTATACACCTTATAATACGAAAGTACTGTAAGCCTTTCAAGGGTGTTCTTCATGACATGAAATGACTGATATGTGTCTTTCTGATGCGCCCACAATTGCTATGCATCTATTTGATAGCTGTTCTGGCATGTGTTCAGAAATGACATGATGCAAATGTTTATTATGTCATTCATTGCTCACATGCATTACTTACAGTGTTCTCAAGATAATTATGCCTTGTATTGCATGTCTTCATCTGCATAGTTCTTTATTACTGCTTGTTTTCATCACACTGTACAGCTTAATGGCAGATGAGGGATTCCATAAACATATTACTGTATGGCATGCTGTCAGTCCATCAGAAACTGTGATTGGTCCTCTGTTGCAAAACTTTCTGGTGTGCTGCTGCAATTGAATTGCTGTTATGTTGGTGTTCCTTTTAATTTTATGTAAGCATGCTCAGTATAATGATGATGTGTGAGATGTTTGCAAATCAGCAATGGAAAACCAGAACTGATGACATGTCATCTGATCTATATTTAATTTGTCACTTATGTATGCTGTGTGTTGTTAGATTACCATTCAGCATTTACATGACTACAGTGTACAACACTTGCTTGTCTATTACATGTTTGTAGGTCATACATCTCTTTTCTATGGGTGCCATTGTCATTTCTTTTCAAAAACATGTTCATTTCTGATGTACCTAACATTACAGCTATAAGGTCCATTTGGCTGAGGTGGAGAATACAGCAGTCGTGTTGGGTCGCATACATAAATTCCCTGTATATTTGTCTCATTTGAAATAACTGCATTCTGTACATTTATCCCATAATATATATTTTCTGTCCTTGCTAACTGTTATATAAACTCAACATTTAATTAACATATATATTACATTTTAGCACAATTTTGTTATACTGCAGCTTTATATCAGAATCACATCCATTGTTAGCATGTTTGTTTTCATTTGTGTGCATAACTGCTATATTGTCATTAACATTGTCATTACATCACTATGGCAAGATTTATGTCAGAAATCTTAGACACTTCATCACATTTCCTGTGGTGTATGAGTGCACTTTACTGATTCCCCTTCCACATTAATTAATTATGCACTATAATGCAGTTATTATTTGCGTATAATTCCCCCATTTCACTTCTCCTCTTTCTGTAGTCTTTCACTGGGCTACAGCTCCTGCTCATATCTGAGTTTTACCCTTAGGCACGCCATTTTGTTTACATTCTGTGCTCATGCTTGCAAACACATTTCGATGGTAGCAAACAGTGTTGTTGGCCACAAAAAAGGTGCTTGCAAATATGTAGGCGTGATGAGCCACGTGCTTATTCAATTCAAGATGCTGCTCATCAAGCTAACCTGTTTAAGTTGAGTAGGCTTAGCGCTGTGCATACATGACTATTAATGAATCCCAGGAAATATATTAAAGTATATATGTAAAAACTATGACTGCACTGAATCTTATTGCTGTAAAGAATACTTCTTACTGATAGCATTGCTAGTTGTACAGTTTTAACAGCTTTTATAGCTCACAAAATATTTACATTTTTTTATCTTGTTTCTTTTTCAGAAAATGGTCTGCAATGTCAGATATGTGTAGGCTGCTAGAGGTATGACATTACACACCACATAAGTGTTAATGTGCTAATTAAACTGTGTGACAGTTGTATTCCAGTTAATACACATTTATAGATTCATAGTTTCATAGATACATACTAGACTAAAGACCACAAGAGCCACAAGAGCCCTTACAAGCCTAGCCAAGCTTCCCACATGTCAAACAAGTTTTTTTTTCTATTTATGTTCCCTAGAGGTTATTTTTAGAGGCATATTTTAATTATTATATGTAAGTTACAGTATGGTTAGTCAGGACTGACAGGCTGCAATGTCCATTAGAGACATACATTCCAAAATAAGGGTTAATTTCCAAATTTCCATTCACTGGTTCACTTTGCACTTGAATATGGTTAGGGAAGAGCTTTGCTTCACTGGATGGGAAGTCTGTTCCAGACAAGGGGGCACATACAAGTCCTATTTATGTCACAGGCAAGGTTTAAGTCACTGGACTGGGTGGTTCTGATGTTATTTGTTTTACAGGTATGCAAAAGGTCCATCATAGTGTTATCATAAGATGCTATTCTTTCTAAGAAAATCTGTTCCACAGCTGTGATTTATTCTATATGTCAGGCATACATTGCCCCTTAACAATTTGTAGGAGTCAGTACAGGGATAGGGGTTTATGATGATACTCATAGGAAATGTTGTTTACATCCCATATTTTTTGTGAGGAACCTCTGTAGACATTCCAGTTGTTGCATGTGCCTGGTCAGGTACATACCAAATGGGTCATTGTACTCAATGATGGGTCTGATGAGGCCTGAATAAAATGGAACAATGACTTCCTTGGACCGAGATGCCATACTCTTGTTTATAAGCTGAGCAACATGGAATGATTTCCTTACTACCTTAGAAATGTGTTGGTGAATAGTCAGATTCCTGTCTATGTACATACTCAAATCCCACACTATTGTGTCTACTCTTAGTGGTGTGTTGTTAATTAGGCAGTTTCCTGGGATAGCCAACTTTCCAAAGGTTACTATTATGCATTTCTTGGCAATGAGTTTTAAACCATGGTTCTGGTACCAGTTATATGTCTGTTTTATGTCTTTCTGCAGGCTAGCCAGATGGCCTTAATTTTGGCCATGACTTCTGAGAAGTTGATGCCAAAAAGGAGCAGACCAAGCACAGAATAGTGCGGGACTGTGCTAATGACTGGTGTCTTTGTGGAGGGAAACTCCCCTATCCTAATTCCTTGGGTCCTATCTGAGAGCCAGCTGGCTATCCAACATGTGCCACAGGGATTTATGTCTACTTCTCTGAGATCGTTTAGAATGCCTATATTGGATATTATGTCAAATGCTTGGCTGGATCAAGGTAAGGCAGTATGCACTATTTTTGCCTTATCCATTGCCTTGGTAACCTTTTCAAAAAAGTCTGCTAGGCTGAGTAGGTATGAACTTCCCTTGTCCAAATTGAAATGGATTGGATCGAGTGTCTGAAGGTTTCCCATGTCACTGTTTATCATTTCCATAATAATTATTTCCATGGCTTTGAATATGAGATTAGTCAGACTTAAAGGTCTGTAGTTTCTGGGATCTAAAGATAGCCCATCCAGGTGCGGAGGTATGACCATTGCAGTTCTCCATTCATATGGCACAAAGCCTGATTGGAGTCTACAGTAGTGACTCAGTGGTCCTGATAGCTCATGTTTCATGCTATTTAGAAGCCATTCTCGGATATTATCCAGGCTCATCAATGTGGAGATCTTGGCCTTGAAGAATGCATTTACAACCTGCTCCCTAGTGTTAGTTGGGGGGGGGTTATGTTTGATAGTATTTCTTGAGGAATCATTTAGCAAGATTATTTATGGTTATGGCTTGCAAAGAAACTTGCTGCCCCATCAGCCATTCAGCAAATGGTATGAGTTCCATGCAGTTAAACTAAGGAACCATTTGAACATTCAGGTTAGCACTTCACTGAGAAGTTGAATCAGCCATAAACAATTCTTTGATAGGAAGACCATTTTTGTCACCATTTTGATAGAGTGGGTCATAAGAGGATGCTAGGGGGTGCAGCTCTTGTCTTCACATTCTTGAACGCCATCTGAAATGACTCCTTTTGTTTTTTTTTCCTTTTGCCTTGAAAATGCTATCTCATTCAGAAATATTACCTGACTCTAATGAATTGGTCACTTTTAGTCTGCTCTACTTGAATCTTATAGTGAGAAAATTGTTGTAAGCTAATGATACAAATACATTTATCTTCCTCTTCACTTGTCTGAGGAGCAGGCTTTGTGTGCTTATGGGCATCCCTGTCTCGGGTACTTCAAGTAATGTTGCTGTAAATAACACAGCAGCAGCAGGAAAACACTACAGCTGCTGCAAATCTCGATAATTCTCACAGACCCAGAAGATGGCCAGCTGATACCAAAGCATGACAGAGACACCCTTTGCTGGGCACTTCTGTAAAGTTACAGAGTTATATCTAGGCTTAACTGTTAAAATCTTTATCTCACGGATACAAGGTGCAGGATCTGATCCTGGACCGGACCTCTGGATATTGGCTTCTAACAGTCTGCAGACTGATAACCTAGTGTTTACCTATGAACCTATACATTTAATTCTTTCTGGTTAAATTAATGTTCAGTTGTAGTCTCCTGTATACTTGATATATCATAGTGATTCATCAGACATGCCGAACATGGTGTTTACCCCAGATGATAAAATGAAAGCTGAACAAGCAGACAACCCTGTCTGTGTCAGAAACTGTTGAGCCAGTACAAGTATTATGCATTTAAAAAATAATAAGACATTGATAAAATAATGACACCAGATACCTACGGGAGTTCTAGATAATAACCCTAACATGAATTAATACTCAGAAAAGTCTGAAGCAGTACAAATATAATATCCAATGATAAGCCATGCTAACTGCAACACACAGCAATGCAAACTTTGTATAAATTTGGTATGTGTTAGTCACTGGAAACAAATTTACAAAGCAGTATAACTTTTAAGTAGTGCAATGTTTACAAATTAATTAAATATTAAAATAAAGCTTAATTTTGAATGCAGTGCACTCACAGTATTTCATGGTAATAATTACAACCAATTAAATTATATATTATATGTTCATAGAAAGTTCAGACGACTATGGCATCCACACACAGGTTTAATTTGAAGCACTTTTCGTCTGCTGCTTAGCAGACTTCATCAGAAATTACATTAACATGTAAAACCAGACTTTAAATATAATAACCAACAAAAAACATGGGATAATTAATCAATTAGCACTCTATCAACTAATCAATTAAGAAAAAAATAGACATTAGATTACTTTAAATAAAAATATAACTATGAATATGCATTTAACTTTAATGAAATAAATCAAAACCAGTTGTACCTTAAACATAAGTTTACCTCTGTAAACTCCTAAGTTTCAAGATGCTACTAATTGAGCATGCTTCACTCAAACCAGGTACGTAACATGCATCCAGTTCTATTTTTTTATTTAGTTAGTTTTTTTTTTTGGTGTTTGTTTTATTATAATGTTCATAGAAAGTCGTCAGAGTTCTGTCAAATGTAGTTTATTACTTTTTGTTATTTTGCTGCTGCTTACCTGTGATAGTTAAATAACGTGGGGATGAGGGAGGTTACTCAAGTGGTGGGAAGAAATGCACATTGGAGCTGAATTCATTCTATGGTTATATACCTGTGATAGTTAAATAACGTGGGGATGAGGGAGGTTACTCAAGTGGTGGGAAGAAATGCACATTGGAGCTGAATTCATTCTATGGTTATATACCTGTGATAGTTAAATAACGTGGGTATGAGGGAGGTTACTCAAGTGGTGGGAAGAAATGCACATTGGAGCTGAATTCATTCTATGGTTATATACCTGTGATAGTTAAGAGGGAGGTTACTCAAGTGGTGGGAAGAAATGCACATTGGAGCTGAATTCATTCTATGGTTATATACCTGTGATAGTTAAATAACGTGGGTATGAGGGAGGTTACTCAAGTGGTGGGAAGAAATGCACATTGGAGCTGAATTCATTCTATGGTTATATACCTGTGATAGTTTAATAACCTGGGTACGAGGGAGGTTACTCAAGTGGTGGGAAGAAATGCACATTGGAGCTGAATTCATTCTATGGTTATATACCTGTGATAGTTTAATAACCTGGGTACGAGGGAGGTTACTCAAGTGGTGGGAAGAAATGCACATTGGAGCTGAATTCATTCTATGGTTATATACCTGTGATAGTTAAATAACATGGGGATGAGGGAGGTTACTCAAGTGGTGGGAAGAAATGCACATTGGAGCTGAATTCATTCTATGGTTATATACCTGTGATAGTTAAATAATGTGGGTACGAGGGAGGTTACTCAAGTGGTGGGAAGAAATGCACATTGGAGCTGAATTCATTCTATGGTTATATACCTGTGATAGTTTAATAACCTGGGTGCAGGGAGGTTACCCAAGTGGTGGGAAGAAATGCACATTGGAGCTGAATTCATTCTATGGTTATATACCTGTGATAGTTTAATAACCTGGGTACGAGGGAGGTTACTCAAGTGGTGGGAAGAAATGCACATTGGAGCTGAATTCATTCTATGGTTATATACCTGTGATAGTTAAATAGAGGGAGGTTACTCAAGTGGTGGGAAGAAATGCACATTGGAGCTGAATTAATTCTATGGTTATATACCTGTGATAGTTAAATAATGTGGGTACGAGGGAGGTTACTCAAGTGGTGGGAAGAAATGCACATTGGAGCTGAATTAATTCTATGGTTATATACCTGTTATAGTTTAATAACCTGGGTACGAGGGAGGTTACTCAAGTGGTGGGAAGAAATGCACATTGGAGCTGAATTAATTCTATGGTTATATACCTGTGATAGTTAAATAATGTGGGTATGAGGGAGGTTACTCAAGTGGTGGGAAGAACTGCACATTGGAGTTGAATTAATTCTATGGTTATATGCCTGTGATAGTTTAATAACGTGGGAACGAGGGAGGTTACGCAAGTGGTAGCAAGAACTGCACACTGGAGCTGAATTCATTCTATGGTTATATGCCTGTGATAGTTTAATAACCTGGGTATGAGGGAGGTTACTCAAGTGATGGGAAGAACTGCACATTGGAGCTGAATTCATTCTATGGTTATATACCTGTTATAGTTTAATAACCTGGGTATGAGAGGTTGCTCAGAGCATTCACTTTACAGAGGAGACTAGTCAGCAGGTATCATTTTGCATTGGCTAATTCTATTATATCTATGAAAAATGGTGGGAATCTGTACCACAGACCAAGTTGTGAACATTTTCAAGCATTGTCTTTTTTATGTGACCACATAACTTCAGGTCATCGTCAGCAATTTTGCTTAGGAGTTCAACAATGTTAACAGTTTCCATCCTTAAGTAAACTTACATTTTGTATACATTAAACACATTCGTACTAACATGTTAAAGTTAGAAAAAGGAGGTAGCTGCCATGAACCTTGGAAAGAAAAACATAATTCTGTGCTCATTCATTTCATTCAGATCATTTACTGCTGCGGGGTTGCAAGAATGGATTTACATTCACAGACTTTGCATTATGCATTCTGTCCTACCAAAAACACACTGCAGGATTGCAATCATATTCAGAGCTGCAGGACTGAAGCTGCAGTTGTGGCATTTGTGTCTTATAGGTGTCTGACACCATCAAAACATAATATTACAAGCCTGTATTCCATAGTACAAAGTTTACACTAAATGTGTCCATCACACAACAGTTCAGACTGCAAGACTGCAGTTAAACGTACTGTAGTTACATTGTATATGCCATGGTTAAGACATTCACTGTGCCCTATATCCAACAGGACGAAGAAAGAGGTCATGTGCTTCTGTTCTATGGAAGAACACTTGACAAAGTTAGCTAATTTCTCAGATGTTAACCAAAAATGCAAACTTCATCAGATTTGGTGCACCACAACATTCGACTAATATGAAGAAGTCTCTTGCAAGTGGAGACAAAAGTGATATTAATAGTTATCACATGACTTTTGTGGCAGTGGTGTCATCTCTTTTATTTCTGGATAATTTCTCAGATGAGAGTATCACTGAAACTAAAAAGATATCTTATGGTATGTTGCATTACACATGGCAATCAGTGGAACGTTACCCTTACTGTAATACATGCTATCTCCTCTGGTCCCACTGTAGCAATGGGGCTACTCTGAGTGCCCCATATTCAACTGAGCACAGTCTGTAGTCCTACATTAGGTATTCTTGGGAAGGGCGGATCAGATAGATTTAGGAATATTTAAATCCTTCAACATGCACATGAGTACTGCATCCAGTATCACATATATAATATGTGCTGGGGAAATATATATATATATATATATATATATATATATATATATATATATATAGAGAGAGAGAGAGATAGTTGTCATGATGGGGACTGTGGTTATCAAGCCAGATGGATCATATATGCTGTTTATCAGTGTTAGATCCACATATTAGATACATGTAACAAACTGGAAACCACAGCACACAGTCTGTTATTGAATATACAAAAAAATAATAGATGCAAATCTTTTTACACTCAAGGCACTTTTTCAAGTTAAAGGTACTCTAAAACCAATTATATATATCTATATAAATATAAACACACACACACACACACACACACACACACACACACACACACACACACACACACACACACACACACACACACACACACATATATTTATATATTTTTTAACATATTAGGTAGGTGATTCATTCAAACTATTAATGGTTCCAGAATATCTACTCTTATTAGCACCAAAAAGAAACATTTGTTCTGTAACCAGAGGCATAGTTTGAGTGATGTGAAGCTGGTACAAAGTGTTACTTGTAGTGATTGGCAGATCTCAGTAGGTCTTCAGTGCATTAACAGCATTGCGTGCCTTTATTGCATTTGCTGTCAGAACTGAAGTAGAACTGTGCCACTCTATGTTTTCACTGTGGTCAGAACTGAAGCACTATAGGACTCCGTGTGTGGCATAAACTGTAGAAAGCAGTTTGTTACAGTTTTTTTTACTGAGATGGGCACCAGCGGGGAGCTACACTTGTGGCTAGGACATGACAAGACATGCATTACCAGTGTACACTACATTATTTGTCGGTAGCAATGACAGGGCCGCAACCATACATACTTCATTAAGATTCACTGCATTTTGTAAATTAAATATACTTTGTAAACTTTGTAGTTTTTTTGTTACATGTTATTCATACGTGAGGAGCTTTTATCCCCAGGCCTCCACGGAAAATGGACCTCTGTCCAGTGGACTATCCTGGTTAACAAATGTAAAATAAAATAAATAAATGTACTGTAGAGAAAATTAACTTGTGCTGCACTGTACACTCATGACATTACCATGACTGCATACTGATATAGTCTGTTAATCAGAAGTACACTTGTGAAGTGGTATTTTATATGGGACAGAACTTCATCTTCAGCCTGCAATGGATTAAGCAATGCTTAAAGATTGTCTTGTATACCATACAGTTCCTGACCTTGAATATGCAGACTGAAACACAATACAAAATTGTTTATACAAAATTATGTAAGAATTCTGACAGTATAGTCTGCACTGAAGAGTTGGCCAGGCTTAGCCTTATTTTTATATAATCTTTTAGGACTTTACATAAATAGCAGCAAAACTTGTGGTAATGGTGTTTAGGAATCACTTGACTAGTTAACATTGATTTCCATGCGGCAATGATAGTACTTCTTCTGAAATAAAGCAATACACACTGATTAAATTTTATTTACAAAGAGTGTTTCAGTACAGCAATGGGTCACTCAATTTAAAATCAACACTTTTCAAAATGCAGTGGAAATCAACACAGTAGAAGACCATTCCCTAATAAAAGACTTATAATTTAACATGTGAAGCATTAAAAAATTAACAGCATAATTATTTACACAAAAAAATCATCACAAGAATTGTTCATTGCCAATGTATGAAACTGATAATTGACCTGCCAGGAATAAAAAAAAAAAACATGAAAAATAATATGAAAAAATAATTTTGGGGAGGAACACAAAATATGTTTGTGTGTGAGTAGAATTACACGGGTTAGACAACTAACATTAATAGTTACTAACTTTGTAGAGATGACTGAAAAGTGAAACTGGCTTATAAGCAGTTTGCAGAATCGTTACTTTAGAATGCACCAAGTTACAAAGCCGGTTGTCTAAATTGGCACTATCTTAACAGAAAAAGAAAGTGCATGCATATCTTACAACGTGTGAATGTTAGTACTGAGGTAAGTGGTTCTGGAAAAAAGATGAGCTGGCATCATACAGCAAATTAATACTTCCAGCTGGCTTGTCAAGTGTCTCATATTTCAAATCAGCATTTGCAAAATGCAGATGACAGCTGGATGGCAGGTGTTAGACTCATACAGTCTGCGTCTGTGCAGGGATGCATTTTAAAATAGCAGCTGTGGTTAACATACCTTCCAGCATCAACATATTGAGTGCTAAAAGCAGGTTAAACCCTGAATAAGAAGTAAAAGACAGAATGAAAACAGGATCCACAGGAAAATATGGCCCTCATCTTAACTAACAGTTCAGACGTCTTCTAAGAAAAATCTGTATCATGTAGACTGGGCTGGCATTACTATACTTTCCTTATTCTATGATCACTGATGAAATGATAGTTAAAATAACTTATTTATGTCTGTAGTACAGCTAGTATTTTGCCCCGAAACCACTACTGATACTGATGAATACTTCTGACAGGTGTTAATGTCTGGCAGTGCACCTGCTCTAACAGGTACTTCAAATACTTATGGACACTGACATCATGATTTTGATTACCTGATTCAAGATGTTCTGGCTTGGTTATTCAAGTGAAGTGATATAAAATCCTATCAAGTCAGATAGTGATGTGTGATTTTTGGAGTTGCTTTGAAGGGACTACAGAAAAATAAATAATGTAAATCCTGACATGTATAAATCATACAGCCTTGTCTGTAGTACGTATCATAAGACACAGCTGTAGTGAATAAATAACAACTTCTAATAGATACAAAATCTGCTTTGAAATAATAACCACCTGTACTACGGCAGCACTAAAGAAAGAAATCTTTGGAGCCATTTGGATAAGTAGAAGATTTTGACAACCTATCATCCAGAAAGGTTTTATTGCATCTGTTGGATAACTGAAGAAAAGGCCCAAACTCCTTTAACAAGAAATCCAAACTTCAGAACACTAGAGACAGACAATATTCCAGTGCACATGGCTTACATAACAAGAAACTCCCAGATGGAACTTTGTAGATACAGCAAAGCTAATTTAAATGAGTGTAAAGCTGATTACTGCATTGGGATGGGAACTCTGCAGATGTACTTCATGGTAAAACTTTGTTCCTAATAATCTGTACCAGCTAGATTAGTCATTTAATAGCCAAAACACTGCATCGCATTTCTTATACTAAGTACTTATTGTATAAACCCTTATTTTATCACCAATAAATGTTTGATTCAGAAATATATATAAACCAAAAAGCATTCTTAATCTTCCCCCCAAAAAGATTTCAACATTGCATAGCAAAGTATTTTTGTTGACTATATTGTTGCCTTTCACTTGCAGAAATTTCTTTGTGGGAAGTAACAGGTAAATCCAAAGACTGTCAATATTTCATTACTAAAGGCCCAGGTTAAGATTTAATCCCATTAGAAGCAGTTGTGTTTTTTTCCCCTAGTGTAGCTTCCACAGGTATATCAGATTTCACTGGTAACATACACTTTGGAACCTGTGTGTCATTCAAGGAATCTTCTGTTTTCCAGGTACAAACACTGATTCGTCCTCTATGAATATTGTCTAAATTGATTAATATGCGTCAACCCAAATAATTCATGAGACGTTGAAACATTATGAACATGCCTGCTCCCAAATAAACTGTGAGCAGTCACAACAGTAATAAAGTGTTCTCACAGATAATCTGTGACAAGTCACAACAGTAGGAGCATGTCTGACTAGCTATAGTAAATTGTCCATTTATGCATTGTATTTAACCCTAGCTTTGCAAATGATTTAAAAAATAAACAAATGCATGTACGCATGCAAATATTTTTATATACATACATAAATTCCACTGTTACACACACATACTCACTTATGCCAGAGATCCATTTACCACCCATGGCTGTAAAACTGTAGTGTTTTCATTATATAGAAATCACCTGCAGGTAGAAAATCTCAACTTTGTATGTATATTTGCAGTCACTTCTCAGCTCACTTTTTAGATGGATTGTTTTGCTTTCAACTTAGATCTAATTCCTTTAACATTTTATTCATAGGTTAAGTACTAGGCTAGCTGCCTTTTAAGCCATATTAATTTTAGCCAACTTTTCTCAAGGGTGAGAATCAAACTGTGTACCTTGTGTCTGTGTGGTAAGCATCTTAATTATTATGTGCATTTCATTTTCACATTCATAAATTATTCATTTTATGTATACTTTTAGCTATATATATGGGTATGCAAGCTAATATCAATCTTTACTGAAGTAAAAGTCGAAATTAGTGAACACTGAATCCATAAAACGTTGAACTTAAACCAAAAGAAAAGCAAATGCATTCCTTCATCTGACTTGTGGTATTGTTAAGGAAAGGGTTATTTGTAAGTTAATGTTAAAAGTTGTGTTACTGGCAGTGGCAAGGTTTTAGTCAGAGTTAGGGTTAGCACTCCTGTCTATGGATAGACAGGAGATTTTATCCTGATACAAAAACAGGTCACAGATATACAAGTTAAGTGATAACCAAGCAAGTTTCATTTTATTTTTTATTTCTCTTCCCTTTTCCTCTCTTTTAACCACCACATTGCCACTGTGGTCAGAAAGTCCTTCTATGTGGCACATCTCATTATTAAGGGTTTTGCATTCAGGAAGAAAGAGGTCATTGTCTCCCTCTACTCTTCCCTCATTAGGCCAATCATCGAGTACAATCCCCCATTTAGGATGTACCTCACTAGACACCTGCAACAACTGGAGAAGCTGCAAAAGTACCTCACAAAGAGGATCCTAGGCCTTAAACATTCTATATGAACAGACTAAAAAAACTCCAACTATTCTCTGTCTCATATCGCCTACTTAGAGGCGATCTCTGCTTGACTTACAAATCCATGTCTGACCCAGCTCTGTTAGAAATGCTACATCTAAAGAAATCTCAGTCCCTCTGCACCACACGCTCCAGAGACCTCAACCTCATTACCACAATCAACAGAACAAGCTGGAGGGACAGGTTCATAACCCAGAGACTGCCCATGCTATGGAATAGACTTCCCATACATGCCAAACAGAGCACCTCACTGGCCCTCTTCAAGAGAAATCTTGATGAGTGGATGGGAAATAGAAAATTCACCCAGGGGATTACTCCAGAGGGTCTACTCGACAGAGGCACTGGGAACTAAGGTTGGTGGCACGATGCTAGGGTAATCCTATTGGCTAGGCTTGTAAAGGCTCCAGGGTCATTAGCCTAGTACACACCTATGAACCTATGAACCTATGCAGCTAACACTTTTTCCAAGAAATTAATACATGGCTTGGAAAATTAAGAGTGGTGGTCAGCCTCATACTAGCTTACAGACTGAGAAATGCCATTACTGTTTAAAGTCATGCAATGATTCAATTTTCTGGTATATTTTAAGATATAAAGGCATGGCTTACTGGCTACTGGCCTATAGACTATAATGCTCTTCTGTCCTTTTGACCACTACAATAAACCTAAATATACCTCAAAGACCTCCTAAGCTGACACCAGTATTCAGCAATCATCAGAGCATATACCAAAATCAGTACCTAACACCACACATAAGCCTACATCCAATGATTTCCCAAGACAAAGCCCATAAGGTGAGCAAACACTTTACCTAGTACCTTTTCATAGAGGATTCTATTGTATGGCACACAGATGCCCCTCTTACCAGACTGGACAAGGAGAAGATAATGGTTAGTTATGTTTCTGGGACAAGGATCCACAATATCATGCATGTACTTAAATCATGGCACCACAGGTACCAATATGATTCTATTGTATGTCCATGTGGGTATAAATGACCTGAGACATACTCACTGAACTATATGAAAAGAGACATTATGGGTCTCTCAGAATATGCATTACAGATAGATATGAGCCTTGCATTGAGCAGCATTCTCCCTCTACCAAGGATGATGCCATTGTTTGAACAGAAAATGAATGATTTTAATAACTGGCTTAGGTTCTGGTGCAACTCCAGAGAAATCTAGTATCTATCAGCATGGCAGGGCATGGTTAACAGACCATGCTGCTTTACCAAGCATAGTCTACACCTCTCCTCTATGGGCTTTTGGATATGGGCTAAAACTTTTTTCACCCCCTTACAGCCTTTTTAGATAATGTCAAAATGACAATGCTACCAGCATACCAAAAAAAAAACCCCCTCAAAACAATCTTAAAGTGTTACTGCTCAATGCTAGCAGCCTAAACAAGAAATTTCACACCCTGCAAGTTCTCCTCATCCTGGAGACTGTAGACATCTATGTGGTTACTGAGATATGATTTAAAGCTGCACAAAAATACTCTTATAGTTGAAGGCTACACTGCCTTCCAAACATTTAGACCAACAGCACAGACAGGAACTAAAGATGGAGGTGTCTCAATCTACATTAGCAACAACAGGATAATGCCCTGGAGTTCATTCATTTCCAAGTCTCCATTGACAAGGTTCCTTACCATGTCCTGGCCAGCTACAGGTCAACCTCTATGACCCGCAAAGCTCACAACTCTTACCTAGACCTACTAGAGGCATTCACCACCCATCCAACCAAATACCTATTCATTGGAGACATTAACTCTCCCTCCATAGACTGGGAAGCATACACTGTCTCTAACTCACAGACACAATGTTTGTTGGACTTTATCAACACAAACACCCTGGAACAGATAGTGCACACTCAAAGCAGAGGATCAAACATATTGGACCTAGTACTCAGCAACATGGGAGAGCATTGCACCCCTCCCCCCAAGTCACATTGTTATTGGTCAGGATGGACCACAAAGCTGTCTTCCTCAAAATAAAAATCAACCCAGAAAATACAACTAAAGCCATAACAGTTAGGAACTATTTTAAAGCAAACTACATCCAATTAAGTGACAGTTGGTCAAAATTCATGACTCCCTCAAACACCAAGAACACAGCTACTTATGCAGAATTATTTGCAGAAACTCTGTATAAACATGCACATGACTGCACTGAGGCTGCCGTACCTACCAAAAGTAAACACAGATCTAAAAACAAAAACAAACCCCAGTGGTGAAATCATTAATATAACAGGGTACATAACAAAAGAAAAAAAGTCCAAGCCACTCCTCTCGATGCTTAAACATACTTTAATAACAAAATATAAAGAGAAGCGCTTTCTTCATGTACAGTGAAAACACTTCATCAGATAAACTTCCATATAAAAACCACCAGTTAAATACTCCATCACATTACACATAATTTATTAAAAAACAGTACAATATCTCCATTTAAAACACACCCTTCCTTCCAAATCCATTTAAAAACCAATTACAATAACTATGTATTTTAAATATGCTATAAAATCGAAGCAGGCTTTCTAATTTACATAAAACAAATATTGTTTACCTTTGCAATGCTTTGAATCTAAGAATATTAGTAATCAAAACATGCTCATTCAGTCCTGGGTGATTGGTGTTTAAGACCAGCTGCCAATAGAGTTCTTGCTTTTCAAGGATGACCTCCCAAGGTTCGCCCCTCTCATTTTGCTGCAGTTTTTCCAAAATGACAAATTTGAACCAATGTTTGTTATTAGCCATTATATGCTTTGATAAAGCATTATTTATTTTTCTTTTTTTAATTTCATAGCAATGTTCATAAATACGTTCTTTCAACGAACGTTCTGTTTTTCCTATATAGTATGCTTTGCATAGCTGGCATAAGGCTGCATAAACTACACTTTTGGTTTAGCAGCCATACCTATCTAAAAATTCAATTTTACATACTCCTATTGTTACTTTGTCACAGGGCAAGATATATTTGAAATATATGCAATGACCGCAGCACTGCATCCTGCAAATTGCTGCTTTTGCAAATTGCTGCTTTTTTAGTTTTTGTTAGAGTCTGTCCAGTATTGTTTTCAAACTCAGACCTTTTTTGTAAATTATACAAGGGCAGTCCTTGATCTTATCCCTTATATCACCCTCACCCTTTAAGATAGACCATTTTTTTTCAGAATCTGTTTCACTTTATCACTTTCCAGATTAAAAGTAATCACACACCCACACTTATACGTATCAACTGCCCTCTCTACATGAATATCAGTTTCCATGGCTATATTACATTTTCTTAAAATACCTGTCATTCTTTTACTAACCACTTCATACCTCAAAACATTTACAAATTTCACTGGGTACCCTCTCCTAAAAAACATGGAACTCAAGTTCTTACATTCTTCAAAAAAATCTTCGCCCCTCATAACCATTCTGGCAGCACACACAAACTGCCCCTTCACCACTGATTCTTTCTGTGTGAGGGGTGTGTGTTAGAGAAATGAAGTAGGGCATTTGAGTAGGTAGGTTTTCTGTAGATTCATGCAGCATATATGTTATTTATAATGTCCTGCTCTAACAGCACATCCAAATACGCAATGTTGTCTTTGTCTGGGAAGTGAATTTTAAAAACACTGTGCTAGAATTAATATAATCTAGGAATTTATTTAGTTCATCTTCTCTTTCTTTCCATACAACTCTCCTTAAAATCGCTATCCATTAAAAACTTCTTTTCCCAATAGATCGTCACTGTATTTGGAAATAGGGAACTACAACTTGAATCCATGGCCACGCCTTCCTTTCGTAAGAAGTATTTACCCTCAAAAGTTAAAAATTGCTTTTTAACACTAATTCTAAAAGTTCTTCATCTAAATTAATTTTTGTTTGCTCAGTTTCATTATATGCCAAAAACTCACAGAACCATTTGATGCCTAACATATGGGAAAAAACTGCATAAAGGTATTTTACATCAATAGTGACTAAAATATCATTTGTATTAAATTTTAGTGTATTAATTTTATTAAGGAAATCCCACAAATCCCTGCATACCTGCATTTTATTCTCTATTAAATATTTTAACTGAGTGTCCAAGAACTTAGCTCAAGCGCCTAGTTATCGACTCCCTAGCGTCTGCTATTGGCTGCATAGGTGGATCATTTAGATCTTTTGGGACTTTTGAGATACCAAAAATATTGGGGATAGTTGGGTAATTAACATTTAAATAGTAAAATTAATTGATTGTTATCATACCCTTAATAAATAAATATTTAATTTGTGTTCTAATCCTGTTGTTTGCACAGTTTACTTCATTCAAGGAAACCGGGGTATAGGTATTGTCATTCAAAATGTTAAACATTTTCTTATTATAAAGATCTTTATGCATGACTACCATACCCCCCTTATCTTATTTCATTATTCTAATATATTTTTCTTTTATACACTTTATTTCTTCTAGTTCATGTTTTCCAAATTAAATTCAATGTGTGTTTTAGTTTCCTTCACCAAAAATCTAAAATCACGTTCACACATCTTTTCATACAATTGTAAGGCAGGATGTAATGGAGGATTAAAAGTACTAGACATTTTTAAACCTGTTACTGCTTGTGATAAATCATTAAACTTAATTTTAAATTTCAGTCCTTGTATATACTTTTAACTCCATTAACAACTGTACAATGTTAGCATACTTAGAAGGCTCAAAACTCAGACCCTTTATGAGAGTTTCAATCAGTACCTTACTGATCATAAACTATGTATAATTAAAAACTTTAAAGTTAACATTTTCATTGACAAAAATCTTGCAGACCTCTTCACCCAATGGGTTTCCATCTAAGGTCCCATTCCACAAATAACTCATCTCTGTTGCTGCCAGTTCCATTGGTTCTGTTTGGAGCGTAAGTACTTCTTGTAATTCCATTGGATCCTCATCAGAAGGGGTAGTCTGCTGTTTGCTTTACATTGGTTACCTTGCTGCCTTCCTTCTAATCTCTCGGATCTCCATAGTTGAGGGAAATCCATTTGGTCTAAAAAAGATGATGTAGAATTTATCTCCTTGCTATTACCACCAGTCATTTTATCCTGCAAAGTTTGATTTATCATCAATTGTTGTCCATTTTGCACACTAAGATGATTGTGTCTTTTGAGTCTCCTATTCCCTCAAACTTGCCCCAGTGGAGGTTTTGAGTAGGCAGTAACACTGGTGTACTCAAGACAAACAGTTTCCAATTTTTTACTTTTATAATTCCATAATTGTTGAATCTTATCATCAATACTCAAGAAAATTCTCCCATAATCATATTTATATCTCTCAAAATTTGGGTTATTAATGATGTTGTTATCCAATTCACTAGTCTCATTAATCAGTTTCTCTATTTGCAGTCCATTATGCTTTATTAAAATATCCATATTTTTGCAGCTGTTTTGGAAAAACATGTTGATTAATTCTTTATGAAGTGTTGAATCTGATTCTAGTCTCATTGGATTTTTTCAAACCCGGACCCCCTTCGGCAGTCTACCTGTGCTTATACATTACATTAAATATATATTCTTTAATTGTAGATTTTTTTTTCAATTTTGAAAGCATATAGTCAATTTCCTCCAGTGAGTGATGCAAAGTGTTATTGACTCCTACTGGAGTTGGTTCAAAATTAACAGTCTTTTGCAGTCAGTCTTTTAACACAGGAAAAATATGGCCATTTGTAGAAACATCATTATTGGCATTACCTCACAACTAAATGCCAGTATTGTTACTGATGGATAAGTCACTCATTCTTCCAGTTATATTGTTTGCCCCTCCAGTGGACATACAGAAGCCCGGTCTTTGTCCTGGAGTAATTGAATCTGCCATCTGTGAGAGTTGTTGCACCACCATTGTAAGTTCTCTGATATTTTGTTGTAGAGCTACCATATCCAGTTGTGAAAATAACATGTGTGACAATTCTGCATCCTCTGAGGCCATAGGAGTCCTCACCCACAAGACAAACTAGTAAAGAACGAGAATAGAAACTGCCAAACCAAACCACAAGAGAGGAGTCCAAGCCACTCATCTAGATGCTTAAATGTTCTTTAATAAAATATAAAGATAAGCACTTTCATACTCTATAATGATAAAATTTCCTCAGATAAACTTTGATTTAAAACCACCAGTTAAATACTCCAATTACATTATGCATAATTTACTTAAAAAAACAATAAAATATGTCCACTTAAAACACACCTCTTCCTTCTAAATACATTTAAAAACAAATTTCCCTGACCATGTATTTTAAGTATGCTATACAAACAAAGTAGGCTTTTCTAGTTTACATAAAACAAATATTGTTTACTTTTGCAATGCTTTTAATCTAAGAATGCTAGTAATCAAAATATGCTCATTCAGTCCTGGGTGATTGGTCGCTTTATTTCTTTTTCTTTTCTTTATCAAAGCATATAATGGCTAATGAAAAACATTGGTTCAAATTTGTCATTTTGGAAAAAATGCAGCAAAATGAGTGAGGCAGGTCTAAGGCAGTCATCCTTGAAAAGAAAGAACTCTATTGGCAGCTGCTGGTCTTAAACACGATCAATAACTCCAGACCAAATGAGAATGCCTACCCACTACAAACTCTTTCTCCCCTCTAATGTATCATCAGAAGGCGGGGCTAGATGACATGTAATCAGGAAGTAACTGGACAGTTGCTCTGAGAAAACTGGTCAATTTCTTTTCTTGCTTTTTGTCATATCACCCAGGTTGACTGCCTTTAGGTCATTTCCCCCTGTAATGATCACAGCACTAACATAATATTTTTTGTCAGTAATGAACTTTCTAAGAAGGACACTATTTTCGTGAGCTTCAGACTGCTTAGTCTACAAACAGTATTCTTTCCTTTTTTCTAGTTCTGAGGGAGAGAGAGAGAGAGAGAGAGAGAGAGAGATCTAATAACTTTATAAGCATAGAAATACCAAATACTAAATTTCCCATCTCTGTACCAATAGTTGTCACAGGTGAACTTAGATGATATACATTAGAAGGTGAAATTTTATCCCCAAAGCCCTACGTTTAAGATAATAATGCTTAATTTTAGCCGAAAAATCAGTATCATTTTCTGACCCAAGTGAACGCAGACATTGTTCAATTAATGGTTATTTATCCAAGGTGATTTCATGTTAATGGTAGGATCATGCTGAGAGATGCCAGGGTTATGTGGAATTAATGCTTGTTTTGTTTAGTACATACATACATGTATAACAATGTAATTACATATGCATTGTGTTACATCATTGTTATGTTTGCTGTCCATCTTTGTATTCTGTATATTCATGTATGTTAACTTGTTGTAATTGGCTGTTACTCTTCGCCTTTTGGCCTAGAGACATGCCCAAAAAGGGTCTTCAAACCAATGAACTTACCTGGTTAACATTTATAAATAAATAAGTAAACAAACTAAACTCTGATTATCTATTATTTCTTGAGTCAGATAAAGCTTCCCAACAAACATCATTGTTGTGCATAGAATAGTCATGCATTTCACGGAGGTTTTCAGTTGCAATTCTTTAAATAATTTAGTAACAGAATCAGACATTATTGTAGAGCATGATATCAAATTTCCAGCATCACAGGTGATAGTTTTTCTTGTATAACATATATATATATATATATATATATATATATATATATATATATATATCTATATATATATATATATATATGTGTGTGTGTGTGTGTATGTTTGTGAAGTAGTTGTGCAAAAGGATTACTGTTGATATCAGCATACGAACAACAAAAATAGACCATTGTCACATATCAAAGATCAATTTACCTTCATATTAAAAAAAAAGACAGGATTCAAGCGGATGTTGTTTGCTTAAACCATGGTTAATTAAGTTAAAACAAGAAAAGAGAACTTTCATCTTTGTCAGAGATTCATCATAACATAGCAGTCATAAGTAATATATATATATATATATATATATATATATATATATATATATATATATATATATATATATATTTTTTTTTTTTTTTTCTTCTATTTTTCATTTAAAAAGCAATGTAAATTACAATGAAGGCTTATCCCAAGAGCATGACAGTGATCAGAATAGTGGTACATATATAGTTTGCAACTTTATTGTGACTAGTGCTTTTAACTCTTTATCTAAGGACAAAGTTATTGTATATCTTATAGGTTCATAGGAGGTTACTAGGCTAGCAGCCCTAGAGTCCTTACAAGCCTAGCCATGTTAATCCAAAGTTGCCTCAATTGTCTTTGGTTAGATGGACATAATTTGCAGAGCATGTCTAAGATAAACACCGATTACCCCTGTCCATGAGGGAGATGGGTGCCACCTCTGGGGTGAATTTGCAGTCTCCCATCCATTTGGCCAGGTTGTGCTTAAATGTGGTTAGTCATGAGCTCTGCTTCATGTGAATTAAAAGTTTATTCCAGAGTAGCTGCAATCTCTGGGATAAATATCTGCCTCTCCAGCATGTTCTGTTAATGTCTAAGGCTAGGTTAAAATCCTTACAGTGAGTGACTCTTGTGCAAATTAACTTGCGGATGTACAGCATATCTATCAGGGCAGGGTCACAGACTACTCTGTAGGCCAGGCACTAGTCACCTCCATGATACAGTGCACAGTAACAGGTCTTTCAGTCTATCCATGTAAGTCAGGGTTTGGAGGCCATGTACTTTCCTTAGGTGAGAAACCTATGTGGTCTCTCCAGCTGCTGCAGGTATCTGGTGAGGTGCATGTGGGAGCATTGTACTCTATTAATAGTCTGATGAGGGTCAAGTACAGTGGAATTATGACATTCTCAGACCTGGATCTGATGCCCTTACTTATGAAATGTGCAACATAGAAGGCTTTCCTTACCACTTTGGAAACTTGGTGTTGAAGATATATTTACATATATATATATATATATATATATATATATATATATATATATATATATATATATATATATTGCCATCTACCTGTGTTCCCAGAACTTGCACCATTGGGTTTGTGCTTAGGGGGTGCTGCCAATATTGTAATTAGCAGGGAATTCCACTTTGCCAAAAGGGATAATAATGCAGTTTTTTACATTTACTTTTAGATGGTGGATTTTGCACCAGTCATTTCTCTGTGTTACCCCTCCTGTAAAATGTTAACATCTTTGGAGACTCAATAATTGCACCCAGTTTGCAGTCATCAGAGAACTTGGTAAGGCAAAGGCTATCTACTTTAGCATGGACTTCTGAGAAATAGATTCCAAACAGTAAAGGGCCCAGCAGAGAATCTTGTGGCACGTCACTGGTGATGGATCTACTGGTAGAGGTAGAGTCAAGTTTGATAGTATGTGTTTTGTCAGTGTGCCAACTGGCTACCCATCTCGTGATGTATAGGTTAATCTCCAGCTGGAGTAGTTTCTCAATGATACCTGAGTAGTGGATTGTGTCAAAAGCAAAACAAAAATGCTGGTTCCACATGACAAACACTACTTTAATAGATATTCACAACACAACTCATATGGATCCATCTGAGTTGTATTGTGAATATCTATAAAAGTAGTGTTTGCCGGTGGAACCACCGTTTTTGTTTTTCTTTATTCACTATTTTTTACGTTGGTTACTTCTTTCGGTGAAGGAGTTCTTTTTTCTTGATTGCGTCAAAAGCCTTGGCTAGGTCAAGATAGGCAGCATGCACTGTCTTAGCTTCATCCAGGGCTTTGGTGACTTTCTTGAAGAAGTCTACTAGGTTTAATAAGCATGATTTACCCTTAACAAAGTGAAAATGGATTAGGTCTAGAGATTGAAGGTCGCCCATGTACTTGTTCATGATGATTCTTTCCATGGTCTTGCAGATAAGGCTGGTTAGACTTATGGGTCTATAGTTTCCAGGGTCTGTTGATGGCCTCCCTTTGTACAAGAGGATTACTGTTGCTGTTCTCCACTCTACTACAACAAAGTCAGTTCTCATGCTATGGTTAAAGAGAACACCAAGTAGGTCCACTAGGTTGTGTCTTAGATTGCTTAATAAGCAACCTGGGATGTTATCTGCTCCCATTGAGGCCATGTTTTTGGCCTTGGAGAGAGCAGGTATGACCTGATCTCTAGAGATACTAGGCAGAGGACTGGTGTCAGGTATGCTTTGAGGTATGGCTGGTGGGGGGGGGTCTATGGTATCTTATCGAAAACTGAATTCAGCGAACTGCATGTACATTGGAAATGCAGTTCAGTGAATACGCTCTTGTGGGGGGGCTGTGCCCCCCCACCCCATGCTAATTATATATACCAACTCCGAGAGTGCACTACAGTGAGGAAAGGAAAAATTTTCCAATCTTCACTGTACTGCGATCTCACTATTAACAGTTAGCTGAACTGCATTTCTGATGTACATGCAATTCACTGGCCTGAAGTCTCGATAAGATAATATAGACCCCCTGGTGGGGATAGGGTGGTGAACCTTGCGTAAAATCTGTCAGCTAGCAGGTTGGTAATTTCTTCTGATATATTATGAGTGCTACTATCTACTACCAGTTTGGCACATAGCTGGGCATTCTTTTTTAGATTTCCGATGTAGTTAAAGAATGCCTTATGATTATCCTTAGCTAGGGATGCTGTTTTACTTTCATAATTAGCTTTAGAGGACTTTACAAAATTTCTGATTTGCTTGTTCAAGCTGTGGAGGGAATTCTTCCTGTGCTGAGTCAGTTCCCTTTTGTTCTTAGACATCAGTTTCTTCCTTTTGTTATATAATCTGTTTACACTTGAGGTTCACCAGGGTGGCTTGCTTTTTTGGCAGGCCCTGGTTTTAATCCTGTCATGTACAGCCAAGACTATATAGTTGCCTAAGTGTTTATACAAGGCATTTGTGTTCACCTCTGCAGAGAAGTCATTGTTGTCTGTGATTACGAGTTATATACAACTTTTTATACCATAGCATAGTAGGCTGTAGTTACTTTGGAATTTTTTTTAGTTGTTTTGCTCCTGTGGTGGTGACAGGTTCAGTAGTTACTTTGAACAAGACTGATTTATGGTCCAACCTTATCAGGAAGGGCATCAAACAGGGGGAGTGCAGTGAGCCCCCATGTTGGCGAGTACTATGACTGGGACATTTGAGCCCCTTGTGGGGGTGCAGACTAGCTGTTCCAGAGCATTTGTACTGACAAAGTGGAGACACACCTCTGGGTGAGCATGTTACTGCTCATGTATGTCACTCAGTCAATGGAGGATAGTTGATATTTCCCATGACTAGGGTGTTGGGCTGCATGGTGAGTGACTCCAGCAAGTTCAGGTAGGTGGCATGTTTTTCTTGGTTCATGGTGGGGGGCCTCTAGCTAGCAATAATGTGGTAGGGTATTTTGCCTATAGTTAATTGGACATGGAGTAGTTCAAGAGAGTCATACTGTTTGACCAGTCTTGAGGTGGACTTTGATTGGACACACCTCTGCCTTTGCTGCTTTCATGCTCATTTTGAGGTCTGAAAGTGTGTAAGGCATTGTAGCCTTTAATGGATGAGGTGCTCTCAATGGCCTTGAAGCATGTCTCAGTGACTGCATCTTCCAAGTTGAGGAGTGTTTCCAGGGAGAGGAGTTTTATGTTTAGATGCCTAGCACTGAGCAGCAGAACCTTCAATTTGTCTCACATGGATTTTAATACATCAAAAATGTTGTTGTTTTGACATTGCCTAAAAAAGGCACTATGGGGGAGGCAAGTGCCTTTTTCAGTATCTGAAAGCCTAGAGGTGACAAATACAGACCATCTCTTGCAAAGCAGAGTGGCCTGCTGACCATGCCTTCCCAGGCTGACAGATACTGGATCCCTCTGGACTGACACGACAAGCTAAGCCAATTGCTGAAGTCAATCATTTTTTGTTTATATTGTTGCATCATCCTGGGTGAAGGTAGACTGCTGCTTAGAGGAAGAGTCATACCTGCCTGGGACACATAATCTGAAAGTTCAGTCATGCCTCTCTTCATATAGTCCAGAGAGGTATGTCTGAAGTCATTCACTCCAACAAGGACTATGACACAGTCATAAAGGTACTTGTTGTTGAGTGATTTGAGTGCATGTGTGATTTGATGGATCCTGACATCTGAAAGGCAGCTGACCATGACCTTCTGCTTGTCCATCCTGTTGAGGGGGGGCATCTGTGTTTCTCACTATGGAGTCACCTATAACCAAGACATTAGGTTTTTTTGGTGTTTTGCCTTAGGGGCTTATTTGCTGAGACACAGGTGTGTGTGTTATTATGTGTAGTGGTTTCTACTTGCATAGCAGTGTGTGCAAATGGTTTATGTTTGGAAAGTCTATGATCTTTTGGTAGGCTTCTAGTGAGTACCTCCACGTATGTGGGTTTATGTGTCATGACCTCATTTTGTATGAGTGTTGAAGTGTGTGTGTGTGCTGACAACCTGTTTGATATCTGGTTTATTGTTACATGAGAGAAGTGATTCCAATTTCATAGTGTAATTACATCTCTCACATAGGGTATTTGTTTGTTTTAGGAGTAAGTAGTTGTCAGTAAACACAACTGCATTAGGATGCACATGTCAATCAGGCTGGCTGATGACGAAAGGGACTGGGCTAGTTTAACCAGTTTTTCTGCTAAAAATACCAAAGGTTCTTGTTCTATTGAAGACTATGGATGATAAGCATGGCAATGCTGCTCAGTGCACCCGTAGTATAATAGGAAGGATTGGCAGGATTCCACTAACAGATATCTAGGGAAAAACTGATTTTCAAGGTATTTACATCAATACAGGGCACTGCTAACCCCTGCTGTATGGTGTGCTGCAACGTACAAATGCAAGGCTTAAATACAGGGGAAAGTAAGACACTTTTAAGCTAATCGACCAATAGGAAAGCACACAATAAACCTTTCTCCAGCAATCCTCACCTCAGACAATGCTGGATCCACACTCGTCTGCCACAAAGGTGCAGAGGAGCCTTTCTTAATGTAAGATGGCTGGTTTAGTGCTCAAGTGTATCAATAACTGGCTAGACTCAGCGGTATCAAAACATTGAAATCAAGTGCAGAGAAGTGAAAAAAAAATACCTGAGCCCTTTTGTGTGTTTGGCAGCTCATATAGACCAGGTAAACAACTACTGCCACCAGATGAACAATCCCAGTCCTCCCAGTGCAAAAGCACAGTAAAGGAGTGTTTGGAGTGAAATGCTACCACAAACAAACTTAAAAGATATAGATACAGCAGTGTACTTTAAACAGATTATAAAAGTTTGTTTATTAATATAAAATAACTTTTCTTTGAATAAATGAGCCAAGACTCACTCAATTGTATAGGATTTATAAAGGCACTAAAAGCAAGCTAAGCATTAAAGCCAATAAAACTACATTCAGAAATCTTAAGTGTTTCCTCAACCTTAATAGACCAGGTTATCTCCCAGTGCACTAGATGGAAAATCCATCTATGGTCAGACATAAGGACAGATTTGTGCCAAACCAAAAAATAGTTACTTTCTTTAAGGATTAAAAAGTTAGCTGAGTACATGAGATTGCTACATTGTTTCAGGATACTCATATCTACCAAGCTGACCAAAGAGACATTAGAAAATTGCAGGTCCATGTTGTCAGGACCTTTATTAGGATGGGGCTATTTATGGTTTTGGAATTTTGTTTTACATGTGTAACCTGAGTGATGTCTAGGGTTAAGGCTAGATGTTAGATAGTGCTATAATCTAATATTTGTGCTGTTTAATATGCTAATGTACTGCTGTATACTCATGGGTGCCAGAACCATAGAGTGAGGGGGGAGGGGCACCCCCCCACTTCTGCAGCAGCTCCAGCAACTTGTCTTTTCAACTTACATGTAAGGAGGAGGAGGACCCGCAGTCCCACACCGGTACACCTGTCCCAGTCACAATCACACAGTATACAATCACTCTCCGACCATAGGCACCGGAACCATAAGACGAAGGGGAGGGAGAGCCCTCCCCACACACTTTTACAGCTACAAGACCATAGAGTTTTCCTTTAAGCAGGACCCATGCGTGCTTCGCACGCTAATGTGAATTCAAACAACAGTGCGTGGAAAATGTTCACATCATTGCTGCCAGAGTCATCCATGGTAAGAAGTGCTTTGTAACCTGTTACTTCAACAATTACAGTTGGTGATGAACCTAAGAATAAACAGGGGAGAATGGTTGTAGGTTAAGGACAGTAATACTGGAGCCCTTCATGGTGCAATACTAGGATATCTCTTAACGTTTTTTTCTAACCAAGCGAAAAGCCTTTTAACTGTAGGGCTTAGACATATTTGCTTAGTGTTATTATTTTTATTTTATCATAAACAGAAATGTAGGAGGAAGCAAAACAGGGACTAAATTGCGGGCATTGTATGTAGTGATGTAGACTATATATAGCCCCTCCCCCCATGCAGACTGTGTGTGATTACTCCTTTCCTGTGCATCTATTGATAAATTAAATTTATAATTTGCAGTTGTATTTTTCACCATTAAATTAGTGAGTCAGCTAAATATTCTCTAGGTTATATGGAAAAGAGTAAAGAATGTTCTGCATTGAATCAGATTCTTCCCATATTACATGTTTTTATGGCAAAGTGATACTTGTTCGCGTCCCATCTGGTGGTATTTTTTTAAAAACAAGGATTATTAGAAAATAACATTAGAAACCATGATTCGTTAAAGAAGAGTTTATTGTGCAGAACTGTTCAAAGACTGTCCCCTGGATTCACTAATCCTCTGTGTAAGACTTAATAAGTCTTTCTCGGAGGCTGCAGTTAAACGGTCTGATGTCAGTGTGCCATGAATATGCATAAGGGCACACTGACTCAACCATAAGTCTTACACGGACCCTGCAAGTGTTGGAAAACTAAACAAAGCACACACACAAGAGTGAGTCCGCTCAAATGCCCCTGCACCCAACACCACACTCCCTGATATTGTAAACCCCTATCACAGTTCTAAAATGCAAAACTTTAAATATATTCTTTTAAATCCCCAAAATAGCTGCCCGTATTTGTGCGTGTGTGGGTAGGTGTTCCCATTGCTTAGCTAGAGTTAGTAATTCTGACATGGAAGAGCATAAGAAAGAATGTTAATGCAAATCACACCAAATAGCAATAGCGTAATGGCAGAGCGTTCGCACAAAAAAGAGGCATTCACGGGTCGAGTCCCACCACTCCTCTTCATATTTATCTTTTAAATCAGTATATGAAATAATACCTGACAAATATGTTTAAACATTACTAAAAAGCAGTGAAATGGCCAATGTATCAGTGAACAAAATAAATATTTTAAAGGATCCTGATATAAAATTGCTTGCAGTTAAGCAGCGCTTCACCCAGTGCAAAAGAGGTGCCCGTAGTTTAATAGTGCTTTACCTAGTGCAATAGAGATGCCCACAGTTTAATAGCGCTTTACCTAGCGCAATAGAGGTGCCCACAGTTTAATAGCGCTTTACCTAGCGCAATAGAGTTGCCCATTGTTTCATAGCGCTTTACCCAGCACAATAGAGTTGCCCATAGTTCAATGGTGCTTTACCCAGTGCAATGTTTTTGCGTGGATGTGCACGCTGTGCCAACCAGGGCACTGTAGGGCACCGAGGAGCAACGTAGAGCAAAGTTGCTTACATGCAGCCACACCCCCTAGCCTGTCTGGATAGTATGAAAATAAAATGAATGACAAGATTCGAACCCAGGAATCTGTGCATCAGAAGCAAAGTACAGAATCACTAAGCCATGACAACATAGGGGAAACAGTCACTATTAACATTCATATACTTATGAATGGTAGTTTAACCATTACTAAGCAGGTCTGCAGTCAGCCGAAAATTTTACAAAATGGCCAATCACAAAAAAGTGTGGGAAATGCGGCATATTTAAGCCCCACAGGTGGGAATATACGTCATAACTGATTGTAGCTCACATCTGCAGTTAGAATGTCTGGTGTCGGAGAGGGAACATGCTTCCGAGTGCAATGCTGGGGCATCGAGGAGTCAAAATACATGGTTGGGCTCCTTGTCCACCATCATGAGTCAAGACTCCTGCAGGGCCAGTTCCAAGGGATGGAGTACAAGGCAGAGGCTTGGAACCGGTTAGCTTGTGACCTCACCAGTGCCACAGGCAGTCCTCGGACTGGTGAGCAGGTCCATCACCACCATGCAGACCTGAAGAAATGAAAGCAGGACCACCTGAACCAATGGATACAGGAGGCCCATGGGATGCGGGATGCCCCACAACTGAGTATGTAGCCATGAAATGCAGTATGTAAGAATTGATAATGGAGTATGTATAACGGATAGGTATGTCTCAATATCCCTTCATTTACTTTACAGCTGCAGGTGACCGTGCTATGAATCAGCAAGCCTATGCTGATAGGCTGCTAAGGCTGCACCACCAGGCAGGTTAGTGATTATTCTGCATGTAGTGTTATATAAAATATGGGAGAGAGCATGAAAGAAAGTCTTGTAGTCCAATAATACAGCCATAAATTTGTCTGAATAAGTCCTCTGCATGTACTGTCAGATAAAATCGTCAGAGAGGCAGAAAAAGAGTGTAGAAACCCATTAAGAAATGTAACATATGTCTGGAATAATATCTCTGCAGGCACTGTTATATAAAATAAGTGAGTGAGCCTGAAAAAAGATTGTTCTGACCCATTAATAAAGGTATTATATGTCTTGAACATGTCTGCCATATACACTGTTAAAACAAATAAAGGAGTGAGCCTGTGGAAAAGTGTGTAATGTCATCAATAAAGGTCTAATACCCAGAGTGTGTCTGTGTCACAGAGTCTGAAATGTTGTTGTACCCTTGCAGTATACAAACAGTACTGTTTGAAAAGGTGCTGGCAACCCAGAGTTATGCAGTCTCATATAAAGTGGGTGATGGAAGTACTAGTAGCTGTGAAACATATATATATATATATATATATATATATATATATATATATATATACAGTTCACAACAGGCAGTTCCTGGCTGGCATGAATAAGTAAACCTGGCACACGTGTAGCATGTTATTTTTTTCCCCAGAAATGTGAGTGTGTGTCAAAAAATGCAGGGTTCTGTACAAATCAAAGTGAAAATGTCATGTGAAAACATCCCAGATATGTAGATAAAGAAATATAAATGCAATCAAGAAATATGTAGTAGTAACATTTGCATCCTGGACAGTTAGTATGTCAGATATAGGTCAGGCATATATTGAACTAGCCAAACCCAGTACACAACCTAATGTATGGTGGCAAGTGTAATAATACAGGTAGGGGATATACACTTGCAGTCACTAGGAATGTAGTGTAGACTAAAAGGTCATTATAAGATGTTAACCGAGTTTTTTTATATATCCTACTGTATGTGTATAAACCATGCAATTCCACACCTCAATGGGTATGTGTAATCTTAAATATTTGTTGGGACATATGTCCTATTGTTCTATAAATATTTGCATTCACGTTGATGCATGTGCCCTGTTTAAACACCACAATCATGGTGGCCTGTTGCTACCAAACATCCCTGCATGCTGTTGGAATAACCACGGTGGTTCAATATATACATGTGTTATGCTTGCTGTTCAACTGTTGTACCCTTGGGTGTTGGGTTAATGGGAATATTATTGCATGCTGTTACAACTAATCTGGAATGCTGTTTTGCTTATGTTGTAATTAAACACAGCTAATCACGGAACGTATGGGAAAGCCGGTCCCAGCGGACCCACATGTCCCTCCTCAGCTGGCGAGTGCACCTGGCACCAACAGGTCCGGTGCCCAGCCCGGGCTCCCCTCCTCCTTTGGTGCTGTGCCACCTTCGAGTGGAAGCACTGCAGGGGATGGGGCTCGTCCCCCCCATGCAAGCGTGGGCAGAGAAGGGCCACCTGTCACCCTTCAAAGGGTCTAGGCTGTGGTTCGTAGGGAGATCCAGCATTCAGTCACTGATCCCCTACGCCAGCTTGAGGCGAGAGTGGCACATCTCATGGATGAGCCTGCCCATCCTACACAGCCCCCTGCATAGCCACCCTCGGGGCTGTGAAGGTTCAGTGGTGACTGCCAATGGGTGGGGATTTCAGTTCCACTGTTACCATCTGTGGGCTCACAGGCTTGTGATTTCCAAACATCCGACCCCATCAATTGTGTCACCCACCCCATGTGTCATACACCGCCCCTGTATGCCTCTTGTCTGTTTACCTTCCCAACCTACCTCCCTGGACATACCTACTTCCTCTACCTCACTTCCCACTCTCACCTGAAAAAAAAAAAAAGGACAATCTGTACCCACAAAAAAATTACGCCCCATACATAGCTGCCCATTTCGCACACATGTCCATTGGACAAACATGTAAGCTGATAATTAGAATTGGCAGTACAACATGCTTTTTGTCCTCACCCCTCTCCCAGGGGTGGAAGGTTCCAAATTTTACTCCAAATTCATTGCATATGCACAGCTGTTGCTGTTAAAGAAATGGGCAGCTATGGACCTTCCCTACACCCG
>NC_056728.1:994645333-994677833 GCF_019279795.1 Protopterus annectens
GTATGTTCAAATTCCCTGGTAACACTGCCTGGTGTGTTTCCTGTAGTCTGCACAGATTGCATATCTCAGGCATAGGTATCTGTAAGTAGGGGCACACAGTACTGTAAGGTACACAGGTAATGCTCATCTGTGTCAGCATACATTTGTGTGTTGTATGTATGTCTGATGTGTGTGTAATGATGCATGTATCATGCCCGCAATCACATGTGTGTTACAGGGTATGTGTGTGAACCTAGCAACATGTATACTCTGTTACAGCAGTATGCCAGCTATATTAACAACTGTGCACATATGTTAGGTAGGGGTATGGCATCAATGACTAGGGTGGTTTACTGGTAATTCTGTAAATGTACTTTACATTCATTGCATTGGATGACATATTTCTTCATGCATTAGCTTGATATATACCCCCGTGGCGAGGTTGTGCATTGCATCCCAAACAGTGTGCTGAGTACTGGTGTATACTGGTTTGTTATATGGAATGTGGCAGGCACTGCCAGACAGTTGTGGGCTGAGCACTGATATATGGTATTGAATGTGTGTATCCTCTGACAGACAAACAGATGCTATATATGGCAGTTAAGTGATATCTGTACTTAATAATGTTAAGTGTGCCACATGACTTGCTCACACATATTGTTTAATTGTCTTCCAGGGCTATGGCTCATCAACGCAATCCGTCCTATACAGCTGCGGAGGAACAGGAAATGCATAACAGCCAGGTGCAGCACTATACACTGCTATTTTCCAGGGCCAGCCAGCACCAGCATGAGCGTACTGCACTGTGGCAAGATCTTGTTCATCGGGTAAATGACATAGGCATGCATAACCGGACATATGAGCAGGTACACCATCACTGCAGTGATTTAATTAAACATGTCCGGCAGCGTGCGTCTGATATCCATAGACAACAGCTTGCCACAGGTGGTGAGGTGGCCATACATCCCCCCCTCACCAGAGTGGAGGAGCTGCCTCTAAGCGTGGTGGGTCCTGGCCTACAGCAGCAACAGCATCACACATGTGTCATCATGGATGCCAGAGCCACCCAGCATGATGACATGGAGCGTGCAGGTAATATGCCCTAGCTGTAGACTACTGTCACCTGTATTGTTAGAATATGCATATGTGAGATATGTACTGTGTGTTCAGCAGTTGTGCTGCCTATTGTGTGCAATACTGATATTTGGAATAGTATCTGTACACCTATGACTGTTGACTGTTGTTCTACTGTAGTTTAGCACACTCACAGTAGCAATGCCACAGTTATGGCCACTGAAAAACTGTGTCATATTCTTGTAGGTCCCTCTGGTGTGATAGCAGGGCAGACGATACTTGCTGGTGAGTGTGTTAACACTTTAATATTGGTAATGACATGTGCATGTCACAGGTGAGGTGTAGGCCATGTACACATAACACACCTACGCATAATGCATGCTGTGCATGTTTGCTGTGAGACATTAAACATCTCAGTAAAGTCAGTAGCTGCCTCAATCACATGTAATGCAAGGAGCAGCAGACACATTTGTGGCAACACTGTACTGCACATTGGATATGCATAGTTGCTACAGCTGTACACAACAGAACACGTTTATCATATGCAGGACATGAAAACATGTTACATTTGGCAGTACCACACACCCACTGTAAGGTCACACTTCAGTATCCCACATGTCATGCACACACACATGATGTACCTCAAGGGTAGAGGCCTATCATGGGGCTGTGCAACACTCTTCAACACATAACACTGTCATGTTAGGCAATGCTCCCTATCGGGCACCTCACACACCCATGTACAAAGTGGCTGTGTAATTGTGAACGTAGCCACGGCACTGCAGTTCAGGTACAGCATGCTAGGCGTTGGTCTTGCACACATTAGTAGCTGTGAGTGACCACAAGATGTATGATGATGATGATGGCACAGGTTACTACACCCCATCTAGTTACAGTGACCACAGTACTACTCATAGCAGTCATTGCTGTGCACCTCAATGTTCTGTGTGTGCAGACATATGCACCTATACATAATATGCATGGCATGTTGTGTGTGTGCTTACATATGCCAGTATACACAATATGCACAGCAGTCGCCATCCAAACAAAGTGTCACATGTATGTCCTGGAATGCTAGTGGGTGTATAGGTCACATGACACACATTGGGTATGTGTGCTGTTTAATGTTGCAGTCGTGTAGCATGCCATGCCATGGCTGGCACAGACATATCTGCAATATGTCCCACACTCACCATAACCACTGTACACTGGCCACGTCGAGCATTTTGGTTCCTTCAAGTCAACATGCACCACTCATCCCATGTGTGTACATAGCATGTATGTGCTACACCTGTGCCCACTATTATCTGCTATGGACACAGACCCTGTACTCAGACATGGAAATCTATGTGTCACACAGATAACACATACAGCCATGGCATGTATACATGTGAATGATGGTGCACAGGGCATTGCAGAGCTGATAATACTTGCACAGCATTGTTGTGTCCAGGTACACATTGTGTTCCAGGGTGTAGCCAATCACTGAACAACTACACAGTTGCATCAAAGCCATGTACACTGACATGAAATAGGGGTGCCTACACTTGCACTGCATGGTCTTGTGCAACACATATTCTGCATGCTGACACATGTGTGGTGACATTTTGCCTTGTGATACTGGCACCCACCTTCACCCACTATAGAGTATGTGTTGGATTGCTGGTGTGTGTGTGTATGTGCTGTAGTGAGGAGTGTATATGTGTGCATGTATGCATGTGTTCATGTATTCATGTGTGCATGTGTTCATGTGTTCATGTGTGCATGTGTTCATGTGTGCATGTGTGCATGTGTGCATGCATCATGTGCAGATTGTAAAGTGTGTTTCCTGTCTTCCTCTCACAGGTGCTGAATTAGGGGTGGCTGAAAGCAGCAGGGAACCTGAAGCCACTGCCATGAATAGTGGTGATGATGAGACATGTATTCTGGCACAGGAATGCTTGACAGGGTCTGTCATTGGTCCACCAATCGACAGTACACAGCGTTCAACCCCATCTATGCGCACACTCATACTGTCAATACATCCCTCATCACCAATGGCCATAGGCGAGGGACAGCATACAGTTGGCATTGACCAGGAGAGTGTGGTACCCATGGCACTTGCATCCCCTCACAGCAGTCATAGCCAGATTCCTGGAATGGTACCACATAGGCGGAGGTCCAGGGGATCTTGGTCATATTGCCCCTGGCAGACGTGCCTTCACAGGTCTTACAACATCCAGTATGTTCTGGGCTGTAATGCAGGCTCAGGCACATATGGAACGGTACCCCAGACAGGGACTTAGGGCGCAGAGGGCCCATTACACCACTATCAAGGACAGCATCCATGACCTTGCCGGTGCCATCTGGAATTACACCAAGGTCATTGATAGACGTTGGAGGGAGACAGTAGATGCCCTCCACAATATGTCTTCCATGAGCCAGGACCGTGCAGGATGGTTGTGACGTCAAGACGGACGCATGCCTGTAACAGCAACAGCTGGCAGTGGTCGCGGATGGCCCACAGTTCACAGCCACTCCCATAGTGGCAGTTCCAGCCCCAGCCATGCTGTGGCTGGCCTGTCCATTGACTGTCCCAGTAGACCATGTGCACGTGGCTCTGGCCAGTCCCAGCAGGGATGTGGGTCCAGTCATTATACCTCTGCCTCTGATGACAGTACCCAGTAAGGGTTGGTAAACGATACTGTCCGTAGCACCCCTGCCAGGCACAGGTACTGTGTCCGTGGCCGGAGACAATGATCTGTACAGCCTAGTAGGTACAGTCTGTGGATGTCCCACAAACTACTGTATATGGCAGCCACATGTTGGAGCTGTGTGCATGCAGACACACACACATTAACCAAACAACTAGGACTCACATATATACACACACATTACATCAACGTTGGCCCATGCTGTACTGTTGTCCTTCACACACCACACACACACACACACACACACACACACACACACACACACACACACACACACACACACACAGACATGTCGATTGGATGGGTCAATGTCAGGCTATGGCAAACAACAACACACCCTGTGCATATAATGATACCTGTGTCGCCTCCTGTCATCTGTAACATTGATGCAGGTACAGCCTAACATGGTGCTGATGCAGAGGGTAACATTATAGCAGTGTAGCAATATTAGCAAGTTGTCAACAGGAAAGTGTAATGACATCCTTGTAGGTATGTCTGAGCAGGCATTATGCATCAAAGCTCTGATTGTCAATGTAGCATTGTTTACATCACTGTTAGGTCTGAGTATGTATTGTCCACCCATGTGCCACTTGGCTGAAGTGTAATATGTTGCCAGCATGTGTTAGTGAGTGGATAGTACATGTGTGATGTGTGCAGTACAGATTAGCAAGTGTACATCTGTGAACATGGTGGCTGCACACTGTCTTCATGTGCGTGCATGGTGGACACATAGGACATGTGGCATACCCTGCTGTACACATTGTTAACATCTCATAGTAACTTTCAATGGCCAGTATGCATTCTACTACAGTTATGTACTAACATGGGTCCATATGTGTGTATGACATGGGTTGAGGGTTGACACTATGCTGTGGGTGATACTGTTAATATCTGTCAATGATTTGTGGTCTGGTAGTATACACAACCTCAACAGCATGACTATAAGCAATCATTGGATTATGTCCTGACAAATGACACACAGTTGTAAGGAACTCAGTAACAGTTGGATCCTTCTGGTACTATACTCTAACACTAACCGGTGGTATTGACCACCACCCATTCCTGGGACCACACCTGTTTGGCATATAGCCCCCTTAGGTACATGCAAACACACGAGGGATGTGTCCATCCACATCTGGAAATGCATGCATTGGCCTACTATGCATTTCCTGGATGACACGCATATCCTACAAAAGGGTATCATACAGACAGATAACTGTTGTCTGATACATGCTGTATAGCAGTAAGCCGGCTATGGCATAGTCATCCACATTTACTATACATACTATCCCGTCAGTACCACATCGATGGTAGACCTCAACATGTATGTTGGGTACCAATGTGTACATACAGCCTTTTGTTATGTCATGTGTCCCTTGGTATCCACATATCCATAGGTATTGTGGAGTCCCTCGGTGTATCACATAAGACATTAGAGGCCTGAATGCATATCCACAAGGCAGTTGTACACCTATACCGACTGTCCATTATTGCCAGCCATTGTTGTGTATGAACATGTCTGACATATACCCCAGGAATATACCCTCACTCAGACTACTCTCTAGTAACTGTCATGGGTGTGTGTGGCACAGATGACCTTGGCCACAGATCACAACAGTGGATGGCCTTGTCACATACATACATATGTGACCTATGATCTGAGAAGCAGCGGCACAACCTGTCAATGGAAACAGATGTATTCATGTAGTATGCAGGCTTCACACCTATGTACTGATTGAGGGGACATGTACACATATTTATTTGCCATGCAGATACCTGATGTGTGCAATGCACTTACTGTTTTAATCATAATATGTCCTACCATAGTAAAACCAAAACCCACACCGTATTGATCAACAGTGACACACACACTGTCAGTGTTTGCAGGATTCAAACCCCATAACTAACTATGTTATGATACTAGTGAGAGATGCATTAACATGGCATGCTATTTGCTTTAGTGGCTGGTTTCTCTTCTCCTGCTGTATTTGTAGGATGGTGACATCATCAGACTTTCCAAAGAGGAATGTACCTCTTTTAGTGAGTTTTCCCAGTCTCCAAAAAGGGCACTTCTCTCAAAGGAAACTACACACATACACACACCACCCCCCATACACACACAGTCAGTGTTTATAGGATTCAAACTCCTACCTAACTATATTATGATACTAGAGAGAGAGAGTGACGCATTAACACGGTGCGGTATTTGCTTTACTGGCTGGTTTCCCCTCCTCCTGCTGTATTTGTAGGATGGTGACATCATCAGACTTTCCAAAGAGGAATGTGCCTGTTTTAGTGAGTCTTCCCAGTCTCCAAAAAGGGCACTCCTCCCAAAGGAAACTGCAGACATACACCCCCCCTCCACACACACACACACACACACACACACACACACACACACACACACACACACACACACACACACACACACACACAGTCAGTGTTTGCAGGATTCAAACCCCTACCTAACTATGTTATGATACTAGAGAGAGACGCATTAACACAGCTCTCTATTTGCTTTACTGGCTGGTTTCCCTTCTCCTGCTGTATTTGTAGGATGGTGACAACATCAGACTGGACATGGTCATGTGTGTACACTTTGTTTTTTGCCATGCCAGGAATGGTCCATGTGGGTCAGCGAGTGTCAGCAGCTTGAATAGGACCTCATAATCCTTACCTTGTGTGATCTATCTGTGGACACACTGACATTCCTTCATATGTCAACACATATTTATGCACAGCTTGTTGGTTTTGTGGATACTACATGTGTCTGGGATGTTGATAAAGGGCTATTCAAAGTCTATGTGACACATGTGTAGCTGTGTTCAGTGATGTATGTCCTGGGTGGCTGCCTTGCAAACAGTCTAGCATGTTTGGGAACCATGCTCCGCACATGAACATACCACAGTTGGTAGGGTTGTGTGTATGTCAGCATCCAATAGCTCTGTTTATGACTTCAAGCCATGATGGACTCCATGACCTCGCAGATCAGACTTTGTAGGTGTACTGGACTGTACTTCCCATGGTATGTTGTGCACCAACACTTGTGGGGAGTGCCATATGTTGCTGTAACATTCAGTGGTTCCACATCCTGTGTAGGGGGTGAGGATCAGCTGACTGTTCAGGTGCAGGATCTGTTTGTTCTGTAGTTTATGCATGACATGTATTGGGAATCAATGTATTCCACTTGCTGCCATGCTTTTGGCATTGGGGGTAGCTGCTCATCCATTCTGCATTTGATATCTCCTGGTATGATGATATGGACTATCGTCAGTGGGAGGTGGGTATGTATATATGGGCCTGTCTGTCAGGATGTCCGGATTGTCAGTCAGGTACAGTGTGATGTGATCAGGCTACAGAGTATGTCATCATAATATCCTGGCATGTCCAGGGGTTGATTTCGTGTGTACTCTCCAGTCCAGTTGGTGAATATTGTGATGTTGATACAATGTCACATCTGCCTCATGTACACAGACAACCCTCTCCTTCTCCCGACAAACTCAGATATATGTGTGAGGTGCACCTATATAGACATAGAGGGTGCTGAACTCTCTCGACCCATGACTGGCACAGTCTATCAGGTGGTGAAGGTAACCACACACACCACATATCAGTCTCACATATCCTCTAGCGACAGCACTCAAACCACATTATCACACATAGACATACTCGGATGCTATAAATGAACTCTGCCTAAGCAGCAGAGACCTCCAAAGCAGACACACACACAACTGCTACCCCACTACAATACCCACATATCACATAGTTCCCAATGTCAGTGTGCCACACAGTCACTGCCCTTCAGGCTAAACAACACACCTAATACACTTGTAATAGGTGACACTTATTGTCAGACACACTGATGTACCACTCACCAGCCCAAACAAAGGAATAGTCACTTTGGGCTGTCTGTCGGGTGCCAGGATCTGCCACATAACACATGCAGTCAGGTCACTCCAAAGCAAGTACAGCACTGGCACCATCATTGTCCATGCTGGTGCGTAAAACCTCAGACATTACTCCCTGGACCACATGACATGATACATCGAGGAACACTCTGATCATGTAGCCCAGGCCAGTATGACCCTGACCTTGTCTAGCATCTTATACCTACCAATTATGATATCACAGTATAAAGACAAACATATCACGTTTAACAGCTGGCTAACAAATTTGTGTCATTCATAGGAGATACAGTGTCTGTCAGCCTGTGGTGACATGCTCACATGCCACATAGCTTCACTATGGACAGCTTGCACCTGTCACCCTTGGACTTTTGAATGCTGGCTAAGGCTCTTGCTACCACCATAGTGCCTTTCTAAAGCAGGGCTCAAAAGACAAACCCACCTCCATAGACATTACAGGTTAAAATAAACTAAGGGTAATGCTGCTCAACACCAGATGTGTTACCCTCATATTGCGGCCACTCAGGACTCTCCTCAGTATGGAGGATAGTGATATCTGTGCACTAACAGACACCTGGTTCAGGCTCACTTATGCACAACAGAACTACCAGGTTATGTTTCATACCATGCTTTCTGACCATAAGACCTGGAGCAGACAACACAACTAGGGGGGAGTATCCATATACATCACAGATACACACACCTCTGGGTTAGTAGCACTGCATAAAGCATCACAGACCATACATATACAACTACCATTATGCAAAACTGCCTTTCAGGTTGTTGCCTGCTACAGACCACCCTCCCAAACTCAGGAACCACACTCGGCTTTCATGGGAACTATGAACAATATGAAGGTCTCCACAAACACCATTATATTGGGTGACTTCAAATTCACAAATATTGATTGGGGATACTACTCAAGCCCCAACACCCTCACCCAACAGTCGCTACAATTTGTAGGCTCATATGCTATGGCACAACCAGTCAGCACAGTCACAAGGGGGAATACATATTGGACCTGATCCTCAACAACATGTGGACTCTATGTTCCACACCAGCGATATACCTCTCATTGGTGAGGTCTGAACATACATATATCTCACTGGATATACATATACCCTCCACACACCCATCCTGGGTAATCTTGGTGAACTTCTCATGAGCCAATGTCTCACTTCACCAAAGCACGGTGGTATCTTTCAGAGACCCTGAGACAGTCGCAAATATGGCTCAGACTGCTGAATCCTTTACATACACATTCTATGGACACCTAGTGGACTGCATCGATTGTGCTATCCCAAATAACAACAGGACTCACTCCTCCAATGGCAGGGGACCTGTCTGGTAGACCCCAGCCATTAATAAGCTGTAAAACATCAGGAGGAAGCTACTACATGATAGAGCACAATCCCAGACGGGGAAGGCATCTGTGATCTGTACTAGCAGACAGCTACGATCACTCATGAACTTTTCTAAGGGGTGCTTCTACCAGACAATTGCACCAGACACATAGTACTATCACACAGCCTTCTTTAGTTATGTAAGGAACCTGGGTGGACACTCACTGATATGCTGTGAGTTACTGCATACTGACTAAACTTACCCTGAACCCACTGGCATTGCCAACATACTGGCAAACAGGTTCAGTGCAGATGTCCCCCCCCCATCCTGCCTAAGGAGCAGCTATCCATCCCAACAGAGTGTAACCTCCCTGACATCACACAGTAACAGGTGAGTGCTGCCCTCCCCAAAGCGTACATCACAGCATCATTGGGACCAGACGGTGTCCCGGCCTGCATCTTACACAAGCTTCATGACAGACGTAACCCTTACATTACAGCACTGTTCAATATCGGAGTTACTACAGGATATGTACCCAAGGAATGGCGTACAGTGACAGTGGTTCCACTCCACAGAGTTGTTGCCACAACGGACCACAGACAATATTGCCCTATAAGCCTAACTAGCCTGTTCTGCAAAGCTATGGAGCATATTGTCATGGGACTCATACATATAGACATCGGAAACCTACAGACACTGTGTCCTACACATTTCAGCATTGTTGTGGGCAGATCTTGCCTCTTGAAACTGTTTGTATTCTTTAAATGGATAACAGGTCCATTGACATAGGGACAGTTGTCCACACAGCCTACCTAAACATTGCAAAACCCTTCAGCACAATAACTCACTGGACCATTATGCATAGGCTAATCAGCATCGATAGGAACACATATCTCACACGATGGATTGCTACCTGGATCAGGGATAGCACCCACATGGTCAGAATTGCAGGTGCCATGTCTGACTACACACCTGTTACATGTGGCATCCCACACGGCTTGGTCCTGGGACCTCTCTTGTTCAGTATATATTTGTCTGACGTACAGGCTACCACAGGGGGAATATGGCTGACCATGTTCGCACTTGACTGCAAACTGGGTGCCATAATCAACTCTCCAGCTGCCACCTGCATACTCAAACAGGGTCTCACAGAGACGGATGACTGGTGCCTGATCCATGGCCAACAGATAAATGCCATTAGTTGCATAGTCATCCCCTTTAGGAATAACAACATGCCCACACATTACCACTTAGGTAGTACTCAATTACATATGGTAGGAGTTGTTAGGGATTTGGGGACATGACTTGTTCGTACTGTCGCCTTTGACAATCACGTTGCCAAAGTGGTTGGACAGACCTTCTATATAGGCCACCTTATCCCATATGGTTTCACATCTAGATCGAGTGAGGTCATTGTGCCCCTATACTCATCACAACCATGCTTGGTTACAATGCCACATTTGGGGTGTACCTTACCCGACACCTGCAGCAACTGTACTGGCCACAGAAGTTCCTCACCAAGCAGATCTAGGGACTCACACGGATGCCCTGCACAGTTTGGATGCAGTGACTCCAGATCTACTCAGTCGCTTACCACCTACTCGGATATGATGTGTGCCTGTTGTTTACAGATATACCCAACCCAGAATTACTGGACATGCTCCACCTCAGGATATCTGACTCCCTTGGAGCTACACACTCCAGGGACATATACCTCAGCACAGATGTTAATAGGACATGCTGGAAGGACAGATTTTTATCCCAGAGGCTCCACTCACTCCGGATTGTAATCCCAGTTTCACATAGGCAGAGCCACCCACTGACCACCTACAGGAGACATCTTGATGACTGTATGGGTGATCGTATGTTTACCCCTGGGATATCTTCTGTGTCCCTGCTAGACAGAGGCACACTAGCCTAAATGTACATGGGCTATCTTGTGTGACCTACTATTCACACGCACAGTGTAGTAATCTGACAGGGTTGCGAATGCCAAACACACTCTGGCTAGGCTTGTACATGCCCTAGGGCAGATAGCCTAGTATCGACCTCTGAACCTATGCTAATGTTCAGGATGCACAATGTTTATTGCTGATACTGTTCGCAGGTCTTTATCGTCTTTGCTTTACCAGTTTCTATGAACATCTTAGGTATCTGCAGAACATATTTGATTATGACAGGGTTCCACTATATTATATATGTGTCTGTTGTCATATAACTGTGAACACAGAGCAGATTGCTGGAAAGTGAGAGGTTCCTGGGTTAACACATGCAACTGCCAGATATGTGTGGACCACTGCTGCAATCAGACATGGCCTAAGTGTGTGAGCATGCCCAGTTCAGGCTTTCCTTGTTTTGTTGCCTGACATTTGTCTCATTTATTCAAGAGTGTGAGCATGCCAAGTATGACCTTTCAGTATGTTGCTATCTGAGGTCCACTACATTTGTTGATGTGTGTGAACATGACCAATATTAACATTTATACTGTGTGTGTTGGAAGTCGGGTTCTGTTCTTACTGCAGGACTCACCTTTGTGTCATAACTCAACAGGGATTATGCTGTGCCTGCAGGGTTTCCATGAGATACTTTGCATAGACTTATCAACATTCCTTCATACAGGCTGACCACTGCAATACTGTCATGGTTTAGTGGTTCAGTACTTTAACTATAGTGCAAAGTATCCTGGGTTTGAGGCCCATTACTGCCTTATATTTTCATACTGAGCAGAACAGACTGCTTAAGGGCCAGTTAAGCAAATATGAGCATGTTGGCTTTTGTTCAGCTATGCCCTACTTAGACCAGGCTTGTCCGACATTGCTCAATATTCACCAACATTGCTGGATGTTCCCCAATATTACTCAACATTGACCAAAGTTGTGCTAGTTGGTGTGTGCAATTTTATTTGCATATACTACATGGTGGTAAATGCTGTTTAGCACTGCTTTATATTGCTTAACACATGGCAATCATGCCCCAGGTGGTGCTGCAGGGCTGCCTATGTCGGATGCACATACTACACTCCCTGTACATGTTTGAAAGCAGGTAGTGTCAACTTAGGCATCCCTTTTACTATATGTGCAAGTGAGAGGTATCATTTCCAGAGTTCCTACTGAGCCAGTGTATGTGCTATGCGTTGTCTCATTGCCAAGGCCAAAGTATATTGGGTACGTCTCCTTCTGCCTACTGGGGCAGGCTCAGGTTGTTCCTCCTCTGATTCACGCTCTGCCTGTGATGGCCTTGGCAATGGTGGGGGGCTGTTTGGCCCAGGCCTATGCTGGTCCTGCTGCAGCTGTTTTCGCATGACCATATTATGTAGGATAGCACATACCATGACTATTTGGGTACATGTAGTTGGTGAGTACTGCAAGGCTCCACCAGATGTGTCCAGGCACCGGAACTGTGACTTGAGCAGCCCAAACACATGCTCGATTACATTACGTTTTTGTGCGTGTGCCTCATTATGGCGTTCCTGTTCAGGTGTGTGTGCGTTTCTGATGGGTGTCATCAGTCACAGCTCCAGTGCATAGTCAGCATCCCCCACTAGGTGACCATGTGGGATGTCCCCATTGGCAAATGTCTGGTACAGCTGCGTCAGATGCCAGATATGGGAATCATGGTAGCTTCCAGGGCAGCTAGCACACACATTCAGTATTATGCCCTGAGCATCACACACGACCTGGCAGTTGATGGAGGGGAAGCTCTTGTGGTTGAAGTAGACCCTACCCCACTCACCGGCTGGTGCTTTGATGCGTATGTACGCGCAGTCTATTGCACCCACTACCTCTGGGTATTCCGCTATTTGCTGGAAGAGACGCATATTGCTGGCCAATACCTCACGGGAATTGGGGAAATATACATGATCACCGACATGTGCTGACATGGCATCCAGGAACTGGTGCAGTACCCTGGATGCTGATGCCTGTGATATCCCCATCATATCACCGGTTGGTCTCTGGAAGGTATTCTAAGGCCAACACATACCTTGGTTTCCACTGGGATGGGTTCACCTCTGTTGGTTCTGTGTGTGAGGCGTGGCCTGCACAGCTCAACAATTTGCTGCAGGAGGTCTCTGTCCACTCTATGGCGCTCCACTATCTCCAGCTCATGTAGCCCCTGGTAGGTTACCCTGGGCCTGTACACTCTTCTCCATCTCCTCACTGTGGGTTGTCCAGCAGCATTTCCATTGTCACCACCCTCAGCATGTTGCATATGTCACCTTATAACAGCAATGGCAGCCCCTAACATTTCTTTGTCTCAGTAAAGCTTTTTCAGTTTTCACTTCTATTAGCTTACTGCAGTGTCTGTTGTAAGAAACATAATGGACTGCTGTTTGCAGAGTTTTAAGTGCTAGGCTGGGCTGAGCTAGTGTACTGCCTGTGTAATTGCTTGATTCTGATTGTTTTCACCTGCTAGCTCTGCTAGTAATCCCTTGTAGCTTCCTACTATTTGTTGTGCTTCCTTTTCCCTTTCTGTCTCCTCGGGGGGCAGCGCTGCGCACACAAGTGCAAACACGCTCACAGTAGCTCACACGCATGCACACATGCTTACAGGGACTAAAACATGCTTATTCAGGTTAAAACGCGCACACACCAGCGCAAACACGCTTACAACTCTTTAAACAGCCTTATACATGCTTACTCTAGCTTAAACATGCGCACTCACACTTACATGTGCTCACTCTGTCTTACTCGAGTTTACAGGCCCGCACATGCATGCATACCCACTCAGCAAGAAACTTTGGTGTTATCCACGGCATACACCTTCCATTTCTTGCCTTTACCTAGCCTACCTGTTGACACACCTCTTTCCATGAAGTGTAAATGACAGCTGACACTTGCCACTCTGCTCCAAAGAGCTTCACTTCTTTCATACATACCCCACTCATGATGTCACCTATCTTCTACTCTGTTACTCCCCTTATCCTACTCCTACACTCCACTGACTGTGCTCATTTGCTATGTAAACCTGTGATTCACTATCCTAACCTTCCTTTGCATAGGATTGCCTACTAATGCTTGGTTACATCTCTTAGACTGAGCTTCCCCCCTTAGCAACCTCTACTCGGTGGCCATGTTGTCTTCAGCCTGCCATTCCCTTGCATTGTACATTAACAATTTAAATAAGATCCACATTTGTGGGTTTTAATTTTTAGTTTTCTGTTTTTTTAGAGCACAGCCCATTTGCGTGGCGCTGCACTACGCTTAAACATCGGAAATCGGAGAAAAAAAAAATAATTATTGTTTTTTCATATTGCATCAGTAAACATTGCCAATGGCCATATATTTGGCCATTGGCATGCTTCCTGCACTGGATGCAACCTTTATTTAGAGCTGTCATGGCTTCAGCTGAGTAGATTTCTGCAAATAACACTGCTCTTACTCGGACAGGTTTGGGTTTCCTGAATCGCAAATCTACCTCATTTGCATGCCTTTCGCCTGCAATTGAGGTAATTTGCATATCCCAGCCCTGTCCGTGTATGAGCCATTTTAGGAGCTCTCTTGCATGCCCCTGCAGGCTATTCCTGGATCGCTCATCGGACATGATGGCTGCATGGAGTCTTACTCTACTCTTAGACTCCGTGCAAGCCATCATGAATCCGGCCTTTGTTGAAATGTGTATAAAAAAAGAAACTTTGTATGCTCTGTGTTGAATGGTATATTAAAAAAAGAAACGTTGCTGTATGCTTTGTATTGAACTGTGTATAAAAAAATATAAAAAAAGAAACTGATGTATGTTTAGTTTGAGACAACATGTTTCCAGGCTAGAGTTTACACTAGCACTGCAGTTAATTTCAGAGAACACTGCACAGTTATGAAGTGAAGCTATTTTGTTGTCTTTATGTGTTATGCTGTTAAGGTAACTTATTTTTGTTATAGTTTAGCAGTGCATCTTTGGGAAATGCACCTCACATGGCAGCAGATGGCTTATGTATGCAAGCTACCAAGGTAGGCTTTTCACTTCATCTCCTGTAATGCTTTCTAGCATCAAGAAATGTTTGGTTTGCAGAGCAGAAGGTACTGTTTGTTTTTTGTCTGTGCATGAGAGGGCATTGTCATGTATCAGACAAGCTGGTTTTAACAGAATTTGCATCTGTAGCAGAATGGCAGGTAGTAGTTTAAAGATATATTACATGATGACATTCTGATAAAACCAGGAATGTGTATGCATTTCTTCTGCTTTTAAACACATGCAAGGCATCTGTAGTGCATATGATGCATTATATTTTCATTAGAGATGTATACACATTAGTAATATTTTCAAATTGTATGCCTCATTGGCAGAAATAAACAAAATCTCTAGTGTTTAGAAATAGTAGCAGTTGCCAGTAGTGGTCATCTAATACTGGATTTAGTTTGTGGTGTTTGGAATTCTCTCAACTTGATTGCTGTAAAATCACATTTTTTTGCAAACGCCTTGAAGTTTTTAAAACTAGAACTTGGATGTTAGCATTTCACTGTTCTGATAATCCTATATGGTGACTAAATATTTACAATAAATCTCACTACCTCTGGCTTCTACGGCAATAAAAACTGAAATGTTGTGAAGAATATGTAGGTAAAGAACATGGGCAGAACAGCAAAAGTGGTTGTTAGAGGTATGCATACATATAAAACAATTTACAACTTATTACTTTGTATGTTATTCTTGGGAATCTTTATACTGTTTTCTAGTGTCTTTTTTTACAGGTTCATAGTTTTATACTAGGCTAATGACCACCGGGTTGTCTATAAGCTTAACCGTGCAATCCAACCCAGTTTTGTACCAGAGTGCCCTGATCACCTATATGGTGGGGGGATGTTAGGAGGTAGGTAGGGATTATGTTGGAAGTATATTAGTTTGGAGATCATTTTACATGCTAACTGCGGTTTGTCATAGACTTGGGGGGGGGCAGGGGTGAAGAGCAATTTCCTGTCCAGTGATCAAGGTTGCATTTGAATAAGATCAAGGATGACCTTTGTTTTAAGTGAATGGGGAGCTTATTCTATAGTGCTGGGGAACCTTTGAGATGCACACCGATCTCTAGAGCTTGTTCTGTTTCTGTCACAGGCAAAGTTCAGGTTCTTAGAGCTAGTGTTCCTGATGATATTCATTAAGTGGATGTACAACAGTTCGATCAGAGCTTGATCTGTGGATGCCCTGTATGCCATGCATATATCATCTCTTAGTAACTGCAGGAGACTACACAGAGAAGGCCTTAAGGCAATCTATGTATGACAGGGTATGTATGACAGGGTATTTGTGCCCTGGATTCTCTAGTGAGAAACTTTTGAGGACATTATTGCAGTGGCTGGTTATGTATGTGACAAAAGAGGCATTGTATTTGATGATACGTCTGATAAGGGCTGAGTAGAGTGGTGTTATAACTTCTTTTGACCTGGATGCCCTACTCTTGTGTATAAGCTGGGTGACATAGAATGTTTTCCTTCTTGTCATGTTGGGTCATTTTTAAGGGTGTTTTATTGATGGAGTAATTAGCTTGGGTGGACAGTTTTCAAAAAGGCACTATAATGCCCTTCTTTGCATTTAGCTTTAAACTGTGGTTTTTGCACCAGTCATTTTTATTTGTGTTAAACCCTCTTGTAGGATGCCAGTGTCACTGGGAAAATCTGATAGCTCCCAATTTGCAGCCATTTGCAAACCTGGTAAGCCAGAGGTCTTTGACATTAGCCATGACTTCCAAAAAGTAGATGCCAAAGAGGAGTGGGCCTACCACAGAGCTACAGAGTACTCTTCTGGTGACTGGCGTCCTGATAGAGGTGGTCTCACTGGTTCTGACTTCTTGGGTCTTATCTGTGAGCCAGCTAGCAGTCCAGTGAGTTACGTAACGATTTATGTCTAGTTCAGAGAGTTTGTCAGTACTACCAGAGTGGCATATTGTATCGAATGCCTTGGCCAGGTCCAGGTAGGCAGTATGAACTGTTTCTCCTTCATCTATAGCCTTAGTGACCTTCTGAATGAAGTCTACCAGGTTGAGTAGGCAAGACATTTCCTTGTCAAAGCCAAACTGGGATGGGTTTAGTATCTGTAAGTTGCCAGTTTCCTTGGTGTTGATTTCCATGATAATTTGTTCCATGGTTTTGTATACTAGACTTGTCAAACTGGTGGCTCTGTATTTTCCTGGGTCAGTTGTTGATCCACCCTTATAAAAAGGGATGACTCTTGTGACTCTCCGTTCACCTGGTACATAACCAGTTTTGAGGCTGCAATTAGTGTCTTAAGTGATCCCTCCTAGGCCATGTTTTAAGCTATTTAGGAGGCAACAGGGATATTGTGGGTTGTCCAGTGAGGCAGTGTTTATGGCCTTCATGAATGTGGCCAGTGGTTAGTAATACTTCTGTGGTGAGAGTTGCAGCTAGGAATGTAACTACTTATAGAGAAGTAATGTTGTTAGAAGGGATATGTTAACAGCGTTAGTACGTACAGCCAAATTGTATAAGTAATGCTAAGTTAGTAATTAGCCTGGAGTGTTGCATGTGCAAAGCCAGGATTCAAATGAGTGTCTTTTGAGGGAGATTTTGAAATGATTAAGATTGCTTGTGGATCTAATAATATGCGGACGGGTATTCCGATTTTTAGCAACAAAGTTAGAGTAGAGAGTTGCCTGCTGTAATTGATACTTCGGTTACTTGGAATAAGTCTTGTTAGATGATTGAAGAGTATGAATGTTAGAGTAGGGCTGTAGAAGATTTTTTAGGGAAGGTATATTGTTAGGATTGTGCATTATTTTGTGAGCCATTATTAATTAACTGATTATAGTTCATAATATGAAGTAGTTCCACCAAGAAAGATTTTTTAACCATTGACAGTGATGGGGTGAATGTGTGGAATCGGTTGCAAATTTGGGAATCCTATTATAACATGATTCTATAAAAAATTGCCCTCTTTAGATCACTAAGTGCCCCTCTCAACCTCTGCCCACCCCTAGTCTTTGACAGCTTCCATACTTAACTCCATGTAAAGCCTTTCTGTGTTATAGGTTAGCTATAAATAATTACAAGGTGATCCAATGGCAGACAAGCCAACAATGTGGGACACACATACTTTAAGGCAATTTCAAAGTACACTAACAGTCTAGGGAAGGGCCTTCACGGTTTCTTCTGCCAGTACCCAGTATGTTAAATAGCTTTTAAAATGTGTTAGAACATCATTTTATCACACTTACAAACAAAAGGTGCATTTTACTGAAGTGTCTAACAGCTTTTAAATGTATTAATTCTACAGAGGAGTACTTCATTTAGACTTCTGTCATACTGCTCAGCTCTGCCTGATTTTGTCTCATAGATTTGATCTGTCTATCATAAAAGTTTTGAATTAATGGCAAATCACTGAGAATTACTGTCAGCCAATAATACCAGACAGGGTTTCATACTTCCAATGCAAACACTATTGTTTTATTAACTTTTTAATTGAACCAGAGTCATATTTAAAAACTATCCCTGATTTGATTCTTTGTCCTCACATTATTTTTGGATTTGTCCAGAATATCAGTTACAGGGAAAGAAGTAATAAAACAAAAACAACAGGAGCGTGAAATGTTTTACCAGCTTTAAAAGTTGGTAAAGTACCTAGCTCTGTTGAATAGACAGCATACCTCTCAACTTCTTTAAGAATTCTGGACAAATCCAGTTCTTTGCTGGACAACATTGCCCACTGTTAGCCCCTAGCATGACATACGATCTTAACAGTGCTTAGGTGCAAGTAAGAAGCTTTTCTTAAGTATACCTAATTTCATGTCTTACACCAGGGAAGCACTAACATTTGTTTAAACCACACATGGAGCAGAGCATTTCACTGTTACAGTTTAAAAAAAAGCTGCTACAAATGTCGCAAGCAGTTGCTGCAGTTTAGATCACATACATAGCGCTACAGTGCTCAGGTTTGACCACAAATGCTTTTAAAGGCTGGAATGCACTAAAAAACAATCAGATGGCTGATTGTGTCTTCTAACACCTTGCACTCCAGACAGTTGCCTCCTTTGCCCCACCCCAGCTATGCTACTAAAAACACCTTTACCCTGGATCTTTAAGGTAAGATACATCTCCTGGCTGCTAAAACTGCATTACAGTGCTTTTGGATATGGTCTAAAATGTTATTCACCCCCTTACAGCCTTTTTTAGATGATGCTAAAATGACAAAACTTCCAGCATAACAAAAATGTCAAAGCAATGTTAAGGTGTTACTGCTCAATGCTTGGAGGCTAAACAAGAAACTCCACACCTTACTGGTGAGGCATGATGTCTGATAATAGTAGAGCTGCAGGGAACAACTTTCTTTTCAGATACAAAAGAGGAAAGTCTTGTTAAGCAAATTCATGCAGTGATGATTTTTTTAAGACTGGAAAAGTCTAACCCTTCCCTAGTCCCCCTGCAGTTCAAGTTCTTATTGTTCTGTAAAGGCCTTTTTCACAAACGCAAGAAGCTTAAAAAAGAAGGTAAATGAACTTATATCTCTTGAGTATGTGAAATACAATAGTATTGTGATTACAGAAGCATGGCTTTCTACCAACATCTATGTGATAAATTATACAAAACTTGTGTAACTGCATTCAAATTCCTCTCTCTGTCTCTCTCTAGTTCCATCAGAGATAGAATAGCGGCTATCAATGGTAACCTGGTAAGTGCTAACTGAAACTGCTAACCTTGACAATGGGCTTTTAACATGAATCACTGTGTTCTAGTGCTATCAAAATCCAAGCTTAAATGCAGAATATCATACTGTTTTTTTTTTTTTTTTTGCTTAGTAATAATCAGTTCTGAATTTCCTCAGCATGAATTAGGATGCATTATATGCAAGTCTTTCTATGAAAACTAGTTTACATTGCTGCAAATATTTTTACTCAGCAAGTACATCTCTTTCCAAATGGATATAACATTTTGCATTAGATTTTTGCCAATTATCAGCACTGGTCATTAATATCAAAGTTTTGGAACCATTAATAAATTCTAATCAAAGGGAGACATAGAATTTATACTACCCTGTGTAAGGGGTTTTTCAATCTGTTATTGACCAGTATGATTGCAGAACTAGGAGTGATACAGATCTTACAAAGAGGACTGATGTGAAATATTGGAACAGTGTCTGCTGTTGTAGCAGTCTTGAAGGGTTTCTCAAACATGGTAAATATGTATAATCAGATACTAGGACATATTACTCATACAAGTGGAGGCTTGCACATTCACAGATAGGGAATGTGGGCTTAGAAAGCCAAATCTGTTGATGGTAATTCTTAGGGGCATTTAATTTGAGCATGCACATACCTTGGAGAGACAGTAGGATACCTTTATGATGACATGGGTGCCACATCACCTTCTAGGAGTGGGGTTTAAGGACATTAAAGGGAAATGCAAGCACCATTGGTTACACAATTGCTTGTCTCCTTCTGGGTTAACAAGGACAGATTAATAGAAGTGCTTAATAATCAGTAAGCACTGGGAAAAACACATTGCAAGATTATATTATAAAAATTACAATAAAAACAATTATGTTAGACAGCCTCCATGGTGCAATAGTGCTCTTAAGTCCTTAGCAGGTATAAAAAGATGCAAACATAGAAAATAAAAAAACAGTATTTCAACTAATCAGATCATTTATGGCAACACTTCATAATATTTGAAAAGTTCTATTGTACTTGCTAAAAATATGGGACATATCTGAAACCAAAGAAGACAAGAATTTTTATAAACATTTTAGTGGTCAGACAAAAAGTCATACTTATGTTCAACCACTGGTCATTAACAATACTGATGCTAGTGATCAAGTTGTCTTGTCAAAGTCTTTAATCAGTACTTGACAAATATGGTCACCAATAAACCTACCAATTCACCTGAAAGTTTAATGCAATCAAGTGTACTTTTCGTGGTATTAGAGAGAACAATATCAGCCTATCACTCACGAAAATAAGGAGGACCAGTAGCATTGGGCCAGACAATTGGTCTGGTTATTTTATATAGAATATGAGGAATTCTTAGTAACCCTGTTTAATTCACTTTTAGTGCAGGGCAATGTGTCACCCAATTGGAAATTTGCAAATACTGTTTCAAAACATAAAAGCTGGTAAACATATGTAGTTGAAATTTTCTGTCCTATTAGTTTAACATCAATTTTGACAAAATGCATTGAATGATGCCCAACTAGTTTGCTAAAATAAGAGAGTGTGTATTCTGCATAATATGACTTTACTCAGAATGAAACTATTGTGGGCAAATTTACCCAAACGCATATGTCAGATATCGATAAACTCATTCATTGTGCATTAAATCCTGATTTGACTTCTTTATCATTTGCCTAAACCACATAAAGGCTTTTAATAGCATGCTCCATGATGTTATTATTGATAACCTGCAAACCAGAAAGCTAACTCGTATATTGTGAGCTAGCTCTTTACTAGATATAAGACAAAAAAGTTCTTCTTGGTAGCATCTCTGAATGTACCCCAAAATTTTGTCATTGATTCAGTTAATGATTATCTAATGGACATTGACATGTTAGAAGGTTTAAATCTAAATATTAAGAAATAGAAAGAGATACAGTACATATTGGTCCTGCAAAGCTGGACAAACATAACCAACAACACTGTTACACCTGATGTGAGAGTTATGAAAGACTTTGCAGGGTTTATAAATAATAACCTTTCTTTCACAGAGGCTACTTTTATGGTAAGTAACACGTTCATTCAGATGTTAAAGTTAATCTGCAACACAATCTCATCAGGAGATCCATGTATTCTAAAACATCTGTACATGTCACTGTGACAACCATGCCCTGGCCCAGCAATCAAGGAGCCTCAGTCCTCACCACTAACACCAGGGAGGTCATCTCCTAGAAGAGGAAAGGATAACTAATACACACAGTAAAGTACAATTTCTCTTAAGTGCACACAGAGATCACAGTCAGTCTGGGGCTGGTTGCACCCTTGCTCTCCAGGTCCTCAATAGGACTCCCACTGGCACAGTTATAGGGTCCAGATCTCAGCCTAGCTGGCAAACTAACCTCCAGTACCCTTTCTGTCCAACCAGTGCTTCATGTCCCTGCCCAGGTAGCTGACACACACCCACACTTTGAGATAAGTATTTATACAACTTCACAGGCACTCCTCGGAAAGGCTGACACAGATTCTCCAGCTGTGCCCCTTTACTCAGACTATACGGTAGTAATTCCTGCTACCACCAGCTAATATAATTATCAGCTACCCAGAGGCCCTTGAAAGGGTGTCCAATTATTACTGTGCAATATTATTATCCAATTGGTAATGTGACTATTCAGTTTAAGGCTTATTAGAGTGGCCTATTACGATAACCTCTATAAATATGCAATGTACTCTAGAACCTACTTCTCTACACAAATCAGGACAGGTAAAGGTTTTCAAAATATTTAATAATAAATAATTAAACCACAAGACAATACTACTACACCACAGAGATATCTAAGAGTCAGAGATCACACAGAAACTTAAAATAATACAGTAGGACAGGTCTGATGTCAAAGAAAAACAATCTAACTTTCTAATAATCTTAAGAGAAAATACAGTGCTATAATCCTACTTACATACATAAAGAGCATAAGTAGCATTGGGGTTGATGGTCCAAGACAAATGCTTTCAGTCTCTCACTGAACAATAGTTTTTAAAACACTAACAAACAGCTCTGCTAAGGCCCTCCCAAATTACATCATAATGACACTTAGGTTTTCTCAGTATTCACATTACATCATCTTGACACTTAGTCTGGAGTTCCCAGGCAAACAAACTGCATTATTTAGCAAGCTAATACCTGCTCAGGAAACTACAACAATAAAACACATTTCACATATATGCTCTAACAATTATTCCTTAAGTTAAGACAATAGAAAAAAATGTGTTCAGCCAGATGCTTTGGCACCATTTTTTTAGATAACTGTAACTTCAAAGAACATTTGAAATGCTTGGCTTGATTTTCCTTACAGCAGATGGCGATGTTGCAACAATCTTGAAGTTCACATTTTACAGTGTTTTCTTTCATTTAAAAACACAAGCCTGTATTTTATATTTACTTATACAAATGAAAGAATTATGTATCAAATTCTATTTGACTAGGCTGGCAGCCTTTGCCCATCTTTCCCCAGTCTTCACATCTCTTCCCCCCTGGAGAACTCAAGCTAGTTTTTCAAGTGACCCTTGAGAAATGCTGCTTGAGAGGGTTAGGTCTATCTGGGTGTACCTCACCCCATTCCCTGTCTTGAGAGCCCATCTGCATTGGCATTGCTAATCCCACTGTGGTGCTGCACTGATATATCATATGCTTGCAACCCCATCTTAGCAACTTGGCATTTTTCTGACTGGCTCTGTTTAACCATGTTAGAGGGTTGTGATCTGTTATTACAGTGAATTTTCTTCCATACAGATAAGGTTGAAGTTTCTGCAATGCCCGCACTATAGCTAGACATTCCTTTTCTACAGCTGTATAGCATTCCTCCCTGGGTTGGAGCCTACGAATGAGATAAACCACTGGATGCTCTTCCCCCTCTGAAGAAATCTGGCTAAGCACAGCCCCCACCCCATGGTTCGAAGCATCCACCTGTACAACAAATTCTTTGCTGTAATCTGGACTGGCTAACACAGGGGGTCCTCCCAAAGCTTCTTTAAGCTCCTGAAATGCCTGCTCACATGCTGGGGTCCACACTACCTTATCTGCCCTTTTCTTCCTTATCAGGTCTATGAGGGGAGCAGCTATGGTACTATAACTAGGGACAAACTTTCTGTAGTACCCTGCTGTCCCTAAAAATGCCCTCACCTGCTTTTTGGTAACAGGTGCAGGCCATGCCTGAATAGCTTCCACTTTGGCAGGTTCTGGCCTTATCTTACCACTCCCCACTCTATGTCCTAGGTAGGAGACCTCTGCCATACCCACCTGACATTTGCTCAGTTTAATGGCCAACCCTGCCCTCTGTAGTCTGCCCAGCACCTCCCTGACATACTGAAGGTGCTCTGGCCAGGAATGACTGTAGATGGCAATATCATCTAGGTAAGCAAGGGCAAACCCTCCTGCTCCTGCTAGGATATTATCCACCAGCCTCTGGAAAGTCGTTGGGGCATTCTTCATCCCAAAGGGCATCTTTGTGAACTCGTACAAGCCAAAGGGAGTCACAAAGGCTGACTTTTCCCTAGCACTGGGAGTCAAGGGCATCTGCCGGTAACCCTTGATAAGATCAGTGGTTGTAAGATACTTAGCCCCACCCAGCTGCTCTAGGGCCTCATCTGTCCTAGGCATGGCATAAGCATCTGACTTTGTGTGACTAATTTCCTGTAATCCACACAGGACCTGGTGCTGCCATCCTTATTTGGCACCAACACCACTGGTGAGGCACAGGGACTGTTGGACTCTTGAATCACCCTTAGTTCCAACATCTCCGGTAACTCTTCCCTCAGAGTCTGTTTGACTCTCTCAGGCACCCTATAAGGGGACTGCCTAATAGGCCTTTGGGGTCCTGTATCCAACTGGTGCTGCACCAGGTGGGTGGACCCTGGTTTCCCAGTGAACATGTCCCCAAATTCCTGCAACACTGCTCGGATTTCTCAACCCTGGGTAGGAGATAGGTGCTGGGACATTGCTACCCCTTTCACCGAGGTGTCAGCCTGAGCCTCACTGAGGAGATTAGTCCCAAGGTCTCCCTCAGACTCCTCCTGCAATCCACTGCAAATGCTCAGTAGAAGGGCCTCCCTATCATGGTAAGGTTTCATCATGTTAACATGGTGCAATTTGTACCCATGCCATCTGCCTACCACTTCCACCATGTAATTAACATCACTTACCTTTCTTACCATCTTGTAGGGTCCCTCCCAAGCTGGTTGTAGCTTGTTGTGTCTGACAGGAATGAGAACCATTACCTGCTGCCCCACAGCATATTCTGTAGCTCGAGCATTCCTGTCATACCACACCTTTTTCTGTTGTTGGGCTTTTGCAAGGTTCTCCTGGGCCAAGCCCATGAGTTCCCTCAGCCTTGTCCTGAGAGTTAGGACGTATGCCACAACAGACTCCTTGTGAGACTCACACTCACCTTCCCACTCATCTTGAATTAAATCTAGAGGTCCCATCACCCTATGCTCATACAGCAACTCAAAGGATGAAAAACCTGTGGATTCCTGGGGAACCTCTCTGTAAGCAAACAATAGATGGTGCAAATATTTGTCCCACTCCCTATTAAACTGATCTGCAAATGCCCGTAGCATGGACATGATTGTAGAGTTTAACCTCTCAACAAAACCATTAGTCTGGGGATGGTAGGGGGTGGTCTTCATGTGCTTCACCTCACAGGACTTCCACAGACAAGCCAGCAGGTCTGACATGAAATTGGCACCTCAGTCAGTCAGTATTTCTTTTGGGAAACCTACCCTGCTGAAAATCTCTAACAAATCATTGGCCACCTTCTCTGCCTCAATGGAGGACACAGCCACTGCCTCAGGATAGCATGTAGCATAATCCACTATCACTAGGATATACTTTTTCACTGTGGAACTTGGGTACTCAGAGGACCCACAATATTCATAGCTACCCTTTGAAATGGCTCCTCAGTCACAGGTAAAGGCATCAAAGGAGCTCTCACCTTGTCTCCTGCCTTGCCTACCTTTTGACACTGCTCACAGCTCCTGCAGTACCCTGTTACATCTCTGGAAATTCCAGGCCAATAGAAGATCTGCATAATACACCTCTTTTTATGTTTTATGCTCATATGACCTGCAAAGGGAATATAATGGGCTATGGCTAGAAGTGCCAGACGGTAAGCTCTAGGCACTACCAACTGCTGTACTCTCTCACCTTCTAGCCCTCCTTCAGGGGTCCACTCTCTGTATAGTAACCCTTTGTCCCAGTACACAGATCCCCCCTTCCCCTGAGAATCAGTTGCCTCCCTAGCTACCTGCCTCAGGCCTTGCAATGTAGGGTCTGAGAGCTGAGCCTTTCTCAACTCTCTCTTTGTAACCCTTCCCAGCTCCCCTTCCACAGGACATCTGGCATCCTCTGACAGCGGTGCCTCACTGTCAGCCTGGGTACTACTACTCACCTCTACCTTTGCAGTTACCCTGTCAAAGGGAACATCAGTACCCACAAGTAGCTGTGGCTCACCTTTAGTCTCACTGCTACAGAGCAGCTCACTCCCTGAAGTAACCACTTCAGCAGTCCTGGCTGCAAGAATACAGTCTGTCTGGGTCTCTCCCAGGCTGCCAGACCCACATGCTTGTCTCCTGGCCTCACTGCATGTAACTGCATGAGTACATAGTACTGCCTCAACCAAATCCTTCCCTCTCAGGACATCTGCAGGATAGTAGTTCCATACCCCTGTTGTCTCAAGACAACCCACTATTGGCATTTTGTCTTCCCCACTTACTGGCTCCCTCACCTTTGGTTCCCCACCTTGCCTCTGTGGACACATGTGTGCCACATGGCCCCACTGGTTGCATTTAAAACATTTCACCCTAGGTCCTGGACATTTACCTGGACTAGTGGCTTCCCCTGCTACTGGCAGATTCTGTTGGGGCAGTCTGTGCTGCCCACCATGGGTTCCTTTAGACATATGAGCAGTACTGGGGCTCCCCTTCCTGTGCAGGGCTGCCCTGCTGGCCAGGTATAGGTCTCCCTTCATTCCCAACTCATCTGAAGTAGCACATTGCCTATCAGCTATCCAGATCCTCGTGTCCTCAGGTAAAGTGCTAAGGGCTTGTTCCCTCACCAAAAGGTATGCCAACCCTTCAAAAGTGGTGACCTGACATCCACTCACCCAGCTATGAAAATAAGTGCTCAGTTCAGCAACATATTCACATACAGTTTCATCTGCCTTGCATCTATGCTCACAAAACTTATTCCTATACATTTCAGGTGTCAGCTAAAAACATTGTGACAGACATTTCTTTACAGCAGTATAATCAAAACAGACAGAGTCAGGCATTTGTGATATACAAGTTACAGATTTCCCATGGAGTAAGGGGGTCAGGAACTGTACCCAGAGCCTTTGGTCAACACTATACTGTTTGCATACCCTTTGAAACATGTGAATGAAACTTACTTACTGACCTGTTGTACTTCTGGGGTCCAGTTACTCCCTTCCCCATTAACTCCATGACTCTTGCAAAGATTCAGCATTTCCCTCTCATGCTTCCTCTGATGCTCCTTTTCTTTGGCTTCTGTCTCCAAACGTCTGGCCTCCAACTCAAGTCTCTTTAGCTCCAGCTGGATTTTTAAGTCCACTGCAGAAAGGTTGAGCTGTCCGTTCTCTGAGGATATTGTATCTCCACTGCCAGTGTGATTGTCCTCCTGGATGCTGTTTTCTGATGCAGCTGTAACCAAGGCTGCAATCAGGTCTGCCTTAGTCAGGTTTCCATTCACCAGTCCCCTAGCCTGGCACATCTCCACCAGCTGGCTCCTTGTCAGCTTTCCATACTCTTGTGCTGATATGCTGCCTGCTCACCCTGACTAACTAAGCTAACAAAATAAATAAAACAATTGTGATCTGAACTCTAAGAATAACTGCATGGCTGATTTAGAATACAAAACACTTCCAGAGATCACTGTACATAAGCTACAGGATTCACTCTACCCACACCACTGCTAAACACTTGTGAGGATATCTTAACCCAACCACTACCACCACTTGTGATGACCATGCCATGGCCCAGCAATCAAGGAGCCTCAATCCTCACCACTAACACCAGGAAGGTTGTCTCCTAGAAGAGGAAAGTATAACTAATACACACAGTTAAGTATAATTTCCCTTAAGTGCACACAGAGATCACAGTCAGTCTGGGGCTGGTTGCTCCCTTGCTCTCCAGTTCCCCAATAAGACTCCCCACTGGCAAAGCTATAGGGTCCAGATCTCAGCCTAGCTGGCAGGCTAACCTCCAGTACCCTCTCTGTCCAACCAGTGCTTCGTGTCCCTGCCCAGGTAGCTGACACACACCCACACTTTGAGATAAGTATTTATGCAACTTCACAGACACTCCTGGGAAAGGCTGACACAGATTCTCCAGCTGTGCCCCTTTACCCAGACTATACAGAAGTAATTTCTGCCACCACCAGCTAATATAATTATCAGCTACCCAAAGGCCATTGAAAGGGTGTCCAATTATTACTGTGCAATATTATTATCCAATTGGTAATGTGACTATTCAGTCTAAGGCTTATTAGAGTGGCCTATTATGATAACCTCTATAAATATGCAATGTACTCTAGAACCTACTTCTCTACACAAATCAGCCACAGGTACAGGTTTTTAAAATAATTAATAATAAATAATTAAAACACAAAACAATACTACTACACCACAGAGATATCTAAGAGTTCAGAGATCACACAGAAACTTAAAATAACACAGTAGGACAGGTCTGATGTCAAAGAAAAATACTTAATCTATTTTTCTAATCTTTAGCTAATCTTAAGAGAAAATACAGTGCTATAATCCTACTTACATACATAAAGAGCATAAGCAGTATTGGGTTGATAGTCCAAGACAAATGCTTTCAGTCTCTCACTGAACAATAGTTTTTAAAACACTAACAAACAGCTCTGTTAAGGCCTTCCCAAATTACATCATTTTGACACTTGGTCTGGAGTTCCTAGGCAAACAAACTTCATTATTCATCAAGCTAACACCTGTTCAGGAAACTACAACAATAAAAGACATTTCATATGTATAATTTAACAATTATTCCTTAGGTTAAGACAATCGAAAGAATGTGTTCAGCCAGATGCTTCGGCACCATTTTTTTAGATAAGTGTAACTTCAAAGAACATTTGAAATGCTTGGCTTGATTTTCCTTACAGCAGATGGCAATGTTGCAACAATCTTGAAGTTCACATTTTACAGTATTTTCTTTTATTTAAACACACAAGCCTGTATTTTACATTTATTTATACAAATGATAGAATTATGTATCAAATTCTATTTGACTAGGCTGGCAGCATTTGCCCATCTTTCCCCAATCTTCATAGCCACACATAAGGACAGTTTTAGAATATCACACACAGTTTTTGTTCCTGCACAAAATCCAATTTTAAATTTACTGGCACAAGCTCAGAGAATATTTATCAGGCAGATCTGTACATATAATGACTTAGGCTTTTCAGCAGCAATAAAAGTTCCTTCAGTTACACAGAGTTTTCTTAGGATTCAAAAGAGTTTCAAGGCTATTTTAGCCTAATTAGAATGAATACCTTGCCAATACCTATCCTCCTGCTGTATTTTCTATCTCAAGGTCATCAAAGTCATTTAGTCCTTGAGTTAATCTTAGAGCATACATTCAAATCCAAGCATCCAGGTTTAGTTTAAAGGAAGATTTTAAATTACATTGTTTACCCTGCAGAGAAAGTTTTATGCCAATGAAGAGAGATATGCCGGGTGAAGACAATACAGTTGTGTACACTTACCATAAATGTAGATGTTCAAGTGTATTCACTGTTGCAGTCATTACATTTGGGTTATCTGCTTGCAGTAGCCCTCAGTCGGCCTGATTAACAAAGTCTTGGGTCCTGCGTCAGTTGCTGTCCCTTCTTCCATGATGTCTGGTCGTCAGGGGTATAAAGCATGCAGCCGACACCGTTACATTGTTTTTTTCTTGCCTCAGATGTCAGGTGCCCCCCTAATGGGAAGCAATTAAATTTATAATACAAGGATATACCTCCAACAAAAAAGCAAATACACCAAAAAGCTTTCTGAGCATAGTAAGTGAGAGTAGAGGTATAGCCAAAAGAAGAAAAGTGGGCTGGAGGGAGGGTAACCAGGACTGCAACAGTGAATACACTCAAACACCTACATTTATGGTAAGTGTACACAACTGTACTATGTTCTTCGGGTTTCACTGTTGCAGTCATTACATTTGGGTAGATTCTCAAAGCTAAGGTTGGGAGGATGAATTTAAATAGAATTAGGACCAGCTATAAGGCCCTGCAACACTGCAGTGGCAAAACCAGCTCTGGATTTAGAGAAAATTGGCAAATGATAATACTTGGTGAAAGTATGTACAGAACTCCAGGGAGCAGCTTCTAGGATGTTCCTTGTAGGGACGCCCCTAAGAAAGGCTGTAGAGGTAGCTGTAGTCCTGGTTGAATGGGGTCTGATGCCCTGTGGAATAGGTTTTCCATGGTGCTTATAGCAGAAATCAATGCAGTGGTCTATCCATTTTGAAATGGTTTGCTTTGAACTAGCTTTCTCCTCTGTCCCTGCATCAAATGCCACCAGCAGTTGTTCAGATTTCCTTTGATGTTTAGTCCTGTCCAAGTAAAATCTAAGTTGTCTGTGCACATCTAAGGAGTGCAGTATCCTTTCCCCTTTGTTCTGTGGGTTAGGAAAGAGGGTAGGCAAATGAATGGACTGATACTGAATTCCACCGTGGGCATGAAGGAGGGACTGGTTCTGAGGGACGCCCAGTCCACATGAAAGATGATGAAAGGCTCCACTGCCATAAGGGCCTGTAACTCATATACCCTTCTTGCAGAAGTGATTGCTAAAAGGAAAGCTGTTTTCCAGGAAAGAAATTTTAAATCTGCAGTAGCAGCTGGCTCAAAAGGAGGAAGAGTGAGTTTCTCCAAGACAAAGTTAAGGTCCCAGGCTGGAGTTGGAGGTCTCCTTGGTGGCCTTAAATTTTTAGCCCCTCTGAAGAACTGCTTGAGCAGTGGGTGAGATAAGAGGGGAGGCTCTGTGCTATAATGAGCTGAAATGGCTGAGGCATGAATTTTGATGGAGGAAAAGGACAAGCCCTTATGAAGCATCTCAGTCAAATATTGTAGAATCTGAGGTAAGTTGGGCACTGCTGCGCTCACCCCTTGAGATTGGTTCCAGGTACAAAATCTTTTCCATTTTGCAGCATAAGATTTTCTAGTACTAGGCCTCCTAGCCTCTAAAATGATATCCATCACTGATTTACTGAGGAGTGGTAAAGGAGAGATTAGGTAATTAGCCAGGTTGCTAGGTTCAGGGTTTGCAGCTGAGGGTGCAGAATCTGGTTCTCCTGCTGAGACAACAGGGAAGAAGTCTGAGGCAGGTTCCATGGGGCCAAGCATGACATACTGCGTAGGAGGGGGTACCAGTGTTGGCGTGGCTAGTCTGGTGCAATTAAAATCATCCTTGGCTTGTCCTGTTTGATCTTTAGTAGTACCTTGGAGAGCAGAGGCAGAGGAGGAAAGGCATAAACTGATAGGTTTTCCAGCTGAAGGATAAAGCATCCACTTTCCAAGCTAGTTTGTGGGGAATCCTTGTACAAAATTTGTCCAATTGATGGTTCTGGAGGCAGGCAAACAGGTCTATATCTGGTCTCCCCCATTTGCTTGTTAACATGTTGAAAATCCTTAGTTCCAGTTTCCACTCATGTGGGTCCATGAGGCTTCTGCTTAGTCCATCTGCCAGTGTACTTAGTTTTCCTAGCAGGAATTGAGCTTGTAGATTCACTTGGTAGCTCAAGGTTATGTTCCACAATGCCATGGCTAGTCTACAGAGGAGGTAAGAGTGTGCACCCCCCCTGCGTGTTTATGTACCACATGACCATGGTGTTGTCCATCTTTACCATTAATTGTCCTGGAAGAATGTGGTCCTTGAAGGCTGTCAGAGCATTCTGTACAGTTTACATTTCCTTTTGATTTATGTGTAGGTGCATTTAACTTGGGCTCCATCTGCCCTGAATGCACTTCCCTGCCAGGTGAACCCCACATGCATAGTCTGATGCATCTGTTGTTAAGGTTTGGGTGACAGGGGGTAGTGTGAATGGTAGTCCCTTGTTTTGGTGGCAGGCCTCTGCCCACCAAAGGAACTCTAGGTGTAGACGGTATGATAGGAATCATAGCATCTAGATCCTGTGAATGTTGACACCATAGGCTTTTGAGATACCATTGCAGTTTCCTCATATGCAGCCTTGCATATGGAATTAGAAGAATGCAGGAGGCCATGAACCCCAAGGCCTGCAGTATTTGCCTTGTAGATACTGGGATTTTGTGGCCACTTGTTTGAAGTAGGTTGTCAAATGAGTCAGTTTCTCTGGCGTGAGGAAAGCCATCTGGGAAGTTGTATTCAAGCTTGCTCCCAGGAATATAATTTGTTGACAGGGTACCAGGTGTGATTTCTTTTCATTTATGGTACCCTAGACAAGTCAGTACCCTTTGAACAAAGGCCAGATGATTCAAAAGTATGTCCTGGCTTTCTGCCTGAATTAGACAATCGTCCAGGTATGGATATATTTGAATATTTCTTTGCCTGCAGATTGCAATGACTGGAGCTAGGTACTTTGTGAATACCCTGGGCACAGTAGATAAGCCAAAGGGCAGTGCAGAGAACTGATAATGCATGTCGCCTGCTTTGAAGCGTAGGTATCTTCTGCAAGACTCCCTGATAAGAATGTGCAGGTAAAGTCTAGCATTGCCAACCATGCATCTTTGCCTAGCATAGGAAGCAGCTGGTGAAGAGTCAGTATCTTGAATTTTGGAATCACCAGAAAGGTATTTAGAGTAGAACGGTCCAGGATAGGACACCATGTATTGCCTTTTCTGGGTACCA
>NC_056728.1:994682833-994705333 GCF_019279795.1 Protopterus annectens
TATATATATATATATATACACATATATAGTTTTCATTGCTTTTTTTGGCTACAGAAAGGAATTCACTTCTGCTCTCCTCTGACAACCGTCAGTATATGTACCAAAAAGGTACCCCACCTTAGACAGACTTCTGCTGTGAAGTTGTGTACAGATCAGATTATGTCCAAAATAGAAAAGCAGCTCCGGCAGAGCTACAGCAAGGGAATTTTAGACCCTGGGCTGTACATCCATTTTGCCACCCCAACTGTCTTGTGATCCCTACAATATGATGCCTGTACCTCTCCTTCTCCCTCTCCCTCTGTTCTTCCTGTCCAGAAGGACCCCCTTTCACATCTCTTTGGCATGATCTTGTCCATCAAAACTATGTCCCTCCCTATCTGTTCTGTCCTCAGGTGAGAAGCACTCTACCTACTCTGGAGTCTGGTTCCATTCCTTTCACTCCATCCATGGATCTTTTTGGTAGACTTCCTTCATACTCCTTCTGGCAGGATGATGTTCTCTTCCTTATGTGGTCTCCAGATGTGCACACAGTACTCAAAATATGGTCTAACAAAAACCCTGTAATATGGAGGCATTACCTCCTGAGGAATCACCCAGCATTCTGTTTCTAGCTGCCACTACTCTCTCATGCCTGTCCAAGATGTCCTGTTCCGGTCTGATCAATACCACAGATCTTTTTCCTGCTTTACTTTTATCAATTTCACCTCTTTCAACAGACACTTCCCACCAGGATCATTTTATCTAATTCCAATATTGTGCATTTGTTTGCAGTGAACCTTAACTGCCTCCTTGTTCAGCCTTTTCAATCTTTTGCTAGCCTCCTCCACTGTCTTCCAGTACTGCATGAATTTTTGTGTCATCATCAAAGAGATAGATTCCCTTCTATATTCCCTCAGACACATCTTAGACAAATATACTGACCAGTGCAACACCAAGTACAGACTAATGTGATACTAAACTGGTCAATTTCCTAATTGTGGATGATATACCTTCTGCATTATACCAGTAAACCATGAAGTTATCCATTTTCTCAGGCTTGGTCCTACACTAACCCCTTCAGTATTCCTATCAGCCTCTGTGTGGGAATAAGTTAGTGACCTTGCTGAAGTCTAAGTAAACTATGTGTATTTGTACTCTTACCTTGTCATATCCACCTGTATCCTAATCATAAAACTGGATCAGGTTTGACTGACAGCTCCTTGTGACCATGAAACTTTTCACCTCAGGACTCTCTTCATAACTTTTTTATCACTATTGTTATGCTATTAGGGCTTTAGTTCCCTGATTTTTCTTTATTATTATTATTATTATTATTATTATTATTATTATTATTAATATTATTATTGATTTACCTTCACTTGTTCAGGGGTACCAGAGCTGCTGTCTTTGAGTTCACTGGCTCTTTTGCACCAACCAGTGATATGTTCAAGTTCACCATCAAGGACATTGGGCAGATTTATGATGGCACTCATAGGCAGCTTATGTGCCTTTGTGTTTAGTCTTCCCTAAGGAGACCCACTTCTTTCTGAAGCTTCTCCCTCTTGTCCTTTTATCATGACTCTCTTTCCTTTCTTGAAGCCCAAAGCAAAGTATTCAGTAAATGTCTCTGTTTTTCTCAGTCTCTTGTGATCTCCCTACCATTTCTGTCAGTCAAACTTGATCTAACCCTCCCTTCATTCTGTTACATATCTACAGAGCACTTGCTTCTTTTCTTGAGCCCTTCTGCTAACTCCCTTCCAGTTTAAGCTTTTGTAGCCCTCACTCCCATAATTATTGCCTTGTATGATTCATCATCTACCTCTGTACTTCTCCCTTTCCTCTACTTTAACTGCTAGAGCATGCCACCTAGCTTCAAACCATGTATGCATCCATACCCTATTCCTGGTTTCGTTTTCTTCTTTCTCTCTCGCTCTAGTTTCACACCTCATGCCTTTCTTTATGTACATTCTACTCCAAATCAATTTCTTCCTTATCTGCCATTCCTGAAAAACTTACAACCCAGCACCTCCATGTGGCCTCTTTCCCAGTACCACTGGACCATGTTTCTGTGATACTCACCCTTACCTCCTGCACTACTGCTTTGCAGCACCTTCACCTTCCTACCTAAATGCCTTGCAGTTTAGAGTAAGACTGTCCAGCCATGGTCTGAGGCACACTTGTTTATTCATCTCCCATGTTCTGCATCCCTTTTCCTTTATGTTTACTGTATTAACACCAGCACCACCCCATCTGCTTCTATCAACTTCTTTCCCTCTGTCTTAGTTTTTTAATGTAAGCTATCATCTATATTTCTTAATTTCCATGGTGGACTAGTTTCACTCTAGCATTTTGTTTAAATATAAAAAAAGGACCATTAAATGTTTCTTTAATGATTTAGGTCAAGCACATATGGGTTCAGTAGATTTTTGTCTAAAACTCACATTGACCTCTGATTAATTTCCCTAAATACTGGCTGACAAATAGCATATTTTGACTCACAGTTCATGGCTGTATTAAATTTTGACTCATTCCTGCCTTTTTATCAGCTCTCTCTTCTTTTCTTTCATGGTCCTCATACAGATGGTATAAAAATTTAGACATTCTGCAAAAAGACCTTTAACATGAACGATACTGTGTTTCAGAAACTAACTTAACCCCCCTCACCCACTCTAATAACTCACCAGTTAATGATTTTAAATGGTATACGTTTAGGTATTCTCAAGGCTTAATCACATCAACATTATCAAGACAATTCTCCATAATTTCTTCAACAAAATAAGGAAATAGAACACTTTGGATACACTTGCTAGATAGCACACAGCTTGTACAGCTGGCCTAGTTTTATAGATTCATGTCAGGTCATTGAAGGTAGTTTTGATGAAAGTAAATAAATGAGAAAATGTTCACTAAAACTGCTTTGGATGAACATCCCAAGGAAAGTATTTTTTCAAGGGGCAAGCCCCCCCCCCCCCATGCGGACACACACACACATACATACACAACCACGCCCACACCTCTCAAAGTTATTCATATGAACTCTGGGGTCACACAACAGTGGAGAAAATGTCAGACTTCTTTGTTGCTGAATGTAGTTTCAGTGAACTTGTTTCAATATATTTCCATTCACAAAACCTACCTTCGGTGACCTAATGTGCCCACAGCCTTACAATAGTTATTATATGTTGCCAAGTATAATTTAATATTCCTAAGCTAAAGGAGAATGGAATGGTCTCTTTCTGTTCCCTGACATCAAGCTAGTATTCTCATGGTATGTGAACAGCTTGTAGCATATTAGCTCAAAAAAGAGAGAGATAAGTACCAGCCTGGGAAGCATTAATAAAATAGTTCCACCATTTTACTAAGCCATCCATAGAACAACCTTTGACTGTCTATTAAGTCATACAGACTGCAGCATCTAAAATGGCTGTATCCATACTGAAATTCTAACCCTGTCTTTTGATCCCTTGGCTTCCTAAGAGGTTCCAGTTCCTAGAGAAAGGGTGGAAAATCCAATGAATAGACATGAGACCCAGATGAAGAAGGAGAAAAACTGACTGATGCTGTTTAAAATGGATGAGGAAACCTGAAAAGAATAGGGTTTTTTTGTGAGGACAGGAGTGTGGACTAGAATAGGCAGCATCTGAAGGTCCAGATCATCTCCAAAAGGTAGCAAGCAACTGAGAGGAAGATTAAAGGTTATGGAAATTTAAGAAAGACAACAATAATAAATTCTATTCCTGTAGTAGCAGATTGGTGCATCCAGGCATCCACAAGAAAACTGAAGCAAATGACTACATTTTTTGCAGCAGTTAATTAAAATATTTGAAAGAGTCACTTTTCTACAGTGTAAAATAGAGTGAGTGGGGTGAGTTAAGGTAAAGACTTAATTAGCAAGCAGTAAGCATGCCAAATTGTAGGTTACAATATGGCCCAAAGAAATTAGACCTGAAACAAAAACACAGATGTAGGACTACAGATGATAGGCTGCTGTACAATGGATAATGCTGTAAGAAACAACCTTGGACACTCCATAGAGGTCAATAAGGGAAAAATAACTCTATCAATACATTAAAGGAAGGGAATAAATTAAAAAGTTGAGGTGGAAAAGTGAAATCAAACAGTAAAGAAAAGCAATGGGTAACTGTTTAAAATCTCAGGACTGGCATTGGCAACTCACGAGATAGCCAAAAATCCAGGCTTACATATATTAAGTCTTAGATTGCTATTTCTAAGAATATTTCCTTTTCTCCAAGGTATAGTAATCTTGGAGTTAGTGTATATATGTTTTAAGGGTATGGGGCTTGCCCTATTTCAGAGGGGTGCAGGAGGGCAAGAGTACTTGCAATCAATAAGTTTTAAGGAGAACAGTAATGCCCATCATTCACTTATCTCCTGTATTTTTTATCTTATTTTTTTTTTCAAAAAAAAAAACAAAGACCCTGGAGAAAAATATGAAGCTGCAAAAAATAAAGTAACACAGAGTTTCAAAAAAGCCAAGGCAAGGACAGGACAGAAAATGACCATGGTTAATGACATTAGGAAAAGTATCATCAGAAATGTGGCAAACACGAACAGAAAAAATATATACTGCTAAATGAGATAAGGCCTTAAGAGCCTTTTGCTACCTAGTCTCAGTGAATTCTTTCTGTTTTTATTTAGAAAAGAGGAAGGAAAATCCCTGCATGGGTAGTGAAGGTGTAGGAATGGTGGGTAACTAGGGAAGTAAATAACATGTGAGTAGAAAATCCACTTGTATTACTAAGAAACGAACAGAAAGCCTAGATGTCATATGTGTTGTGCCAAGTATACTCAGAAAGCTATAGGAATTGTCAACATATCCAGTCTTAGAGATTTTCAACAGGACCCTGTATGAATGGGAGGATTTTAATATTTTAAGTGTATCACAGGTATGCCACTTCACAAAGCAGGAGCAAAAACAACCACTATGTCTGACCTCAGTGGTAGGAAAAATTGAGGAGAAGGTATTGTTCAGGAAGCCACCTTTAGGACATCAGCCACTGTGGAGGTGTGACCAGAAGGTCCTGTCAGGTGAAACTGGTAACCTTTTATTATTTCTGTAAAAGTACATTTGACAAAGTAACTAGCAGGTGTTATATGCATGGACAGCAGTAAAGCTTTTAGTCATAACATAAAAGTCTACTGTTGGGCAAACTATAACTTACAGGGCTAGTTTACAGTACAATATGATCAGTCTAGTGGAGAAGCAGTAAAAGCACAAGTAGCAGTCACCAGTGATAAAGTACTGGCGCTAAAAGGAAGTTATCACTGCAATGTCATATTTATTTATTTATTTATATTTTAGTTACTAGTATATAGCACTGATCACAGCATGACCATTTTTAGGCCTGGGTTACATTAAAAAACAAAGACAAAAATGTCACAATTACAATCAACACAAATGTACAGACTGCAAACTAGTCACAAAAAATAGAGATACTATGTACAAGCACATATTACAAGTGGAAAATAGAATCAAAGGAGTAGCAACAAAAGAGTGAGAAGCAGGTTTATCCTTGGAAATTGCAAGGGGTAGCACAGGTATTTAGGGGACATAGCAAGGGGATAAGTACTGGTAAAGACATAATCAAAGGAGACAGAGAAACTAAGAAAGGAAAGCTTTGTACAATGACACTGAGCAAGAAGAGAGAGAAGCAATATACTTATATACAGAAAGCAGCAGCAATGAGGTAACCAACAGATCAGTGGTGTAAGTGGTGTGACGTGAAGAAATTAACCTAGCAAAGAGTAGTGTGGATTAAGTCATGTGTCTTGCATTCAGGCTTTCACATATTTGTATTCCTTAAACAAGTACTTGTTTGAGTTGGGGCTTGAACTTAGTGTAGGTAGTATGCTCACTGAGATAATGAGGAGGAAAGAATTGCTGCATTTCTGAAGCAAGTACAGAGAAATTAGAGTAAGAGCAAAGTAGATAAGGTTATGGGCACTCGGACAGTAGGGCCTGTGTGCCACCAGGGCTTCTGAGTTTAGTTTTAGGTGATAGTGATAAGTGTCATTGCAAGGGGAGAGGGGTCCTCTTGGTAGAGTGATTTAAATCACAGGGAGCTCCGAAGATGTTTGGATCTAGCTTGTACTGGGAGCCAGTTCACCTTGGATGAAGTAAGGCAATGATGTTCAAGGTAAGGGAAATTGTTGATAAAGAGTCATATTTTATTAAATAAGGTCTATAGTGTTGATTTCATTAGAGGATGTAGCAAGCAAGAGTAAGCCATACTCCAGATATATGAACTGGACACCGTTCTTTGTGGCTGCCCTAGCTGGTGGTGAAAAGAACTGAGACATTTTCTGAGTCCAGAAAATGAAGTAATCGATTTTATTTTTTTAGCAATTCAACCTTTATTAACTTAGCAATTTACCATAACAGCATATAATTCAACTCTGACTGTTTCAATACATATGAAAACAAAGCAATAAGCAGTATCATATTTACAGTTATTAATTAAACTTTTAACATCCCCCAAATTTAAATCACCTCAGCAAATGTGTACTTTTGCATTAACATTTACAACTAATATCTTTCCTGAAGTTCATTTAATAACCCCCATTTTCAATTCCTTTACATTTGAGTGTATGAGCACTTCCTCATTTTGATAAAGCTGCTGCCTCCCTACAACTTTGTTTTGTTATGCTTACCTTACCGCTAGTGTCCATCCCTCTCCGAACAAATAACTCATATGGATATGTACATACTTCCCCTTAACCTGACGGTTCCTTTTCTGTTTATATGAGAATAGTCCTGGTGTACAACCCTTCTTATCCACTCCTTTCTACAAACCATTTTCATTTCCTCTCCATACCTCTTTTCTGCCTCACTTCTATGTTAAATGATTGAAGGACAAAAACACAGAATGTCAGCTAATTGAGATAAAAGCACTGAACATTTTAATCATTGAAAGCCAACTTCATCGAACCTCAACACATAGACTCATACTAGTTGGCCAACAGCTGTGACATTACCATCTTACATGTTACTTTTGGTATATATAACACGATGGTAGTGAATATTTATATTTATTCTAACTCACTCACAGCAGCTACTGCGATTCGATGCTTAGAGACTGACAAAGTCGGTTTTCGATAATTAAAATGTTGGATGCTTTCATCTCGATGAACTGACATTCAGTGTTTTAGTCATTCAGTCATTTAACATGATCCCTTCTGCTTCTACTTGCTTCTTCCATCATTTTCTGTTTCCCTTTCCCATATCTCTTTATTGTCGATCTTTCTCTTTCTCATTTCAACCACATTTTCTTATACCTCATTCCCTCTTTTCCCTGGCTCTCTTTCCCCTTTTCTTCTGCTGATTTTCATAACATTTGTTCAGCTTCTTTTCCCTTTTGGGATTCCTGATTTTTCCACGTCTTCATAATTGCTTTATTTCCTGTTGTCATTAACAAGCCAAGTAACTCTCTGTCTTACTCTCAAATTATACTGTCATATTTTTACAAAAAGAGTTTTTAGTCACCTCCCCTGTCTCTGAAAATATATCATTCATCTTTCTCTGCATCTGTCTGTGAAAATTCTCCAATTTATTACATTCACAGAAAACATGTGCCCAGATTCCCCTTTCTTCCTAGCATAATATACCTTGCATTCTAGAAACGAATCTTGCAATTCTGGCCAGGTTAAAAAATATTTGTGGATACATTTACATTTCAGTGCCTAGACACATATCTGGGAAGTTTCAGCATGCACTCCCATTCTCTATCATTTATTGTTTCCTGTCTTTCCTTTTTCTACCTTCTCTTCTGTTCTGCCAGTTTTGCCCTACTTCCTGCTCTTAACTATCTTCCCTGTTTTCAGTATTCCTTTAGTAGATTTCCCCTCTAGTCTTTTATATCTATTTCTTCCAACATGTTTGGTTCTTCCTTCAAGACCCCACTTCCTTTTCTACTTATGTGCTTCTTACCTTCAGTCACTTATATTTCCATTTCAAGTTACTCCCTAAGTGGAACTTTTCTTTTACCTTATCCCATTACTTCAGTCTGTCTCCTACCATAATTTACAGCCAGTACCTCACCTTGGTTTTATTTTCATCTCCAAGTCCAAGTGACTGTTCCCTTATCCTTCCTTTATTTCTTCTGGTCTAGATGCCAACCTCTCTCTTTTCTTCTTTAACTCAGGATTGTACCATTGAGCTGCAAATATCTTTTGCACCTCCCTCATCAAGGGCAATTGCAATTCCCCTCCTGGGGTTTCCAACAATATAGTCACTATATATTGCACTACATCTCTCCAAATTTCCTCTTTTTCTTATCATTCCCTTCCCATCTGCTTTATACTCCTGATCCACATATCTTAACACATTTATTACTACACATGCCTGTAACTCGATCATTAGGTCCAGTACCCCCAGTCCTCCATTCTCTACCTCCTCTGTAACCAATGTCTATGCTACTCTCAGTCTCTCTCCATCCCAAACATCATCTCTATGTACTTGCTTTACCTTCTTCAAAAGATCTTCTCCTGGTAACTTCCCGAATGCTTGACCCAAGTATGTAAATTGCAGAATTATACACATCTACAATACTTGTTTTCTTTGGTCCTTGTTCACTTGTATGGATTTGCATATTTGTAACCATCTCCCAAGTTTGTTACATATTTTATCATATGTAACCCTAAGAGACTTTTCAATTTTGTCTAACAACCATATTCCTGAGTATTTCATTTCCTGTTTCCATATCTTCCTCCCCTTGATTCCCCACTTCTTTCTTCTCTCTATTCACTCCTACTGTCAGTGTTGTTTCTTCATTTATCTTACATCCTGCCTCCTCTGTAAATGTCATCAAGATGTCCCACAGTAGCTCTCAATTCTCCTCATATTTAGTCATGGTTAATAACACATCATCCACATATAGGGAGAGCTTCCTCTCAGTACTCCCCCATCTATATCCTTTTATTTCTGATCTTCTGATTGTCTCAGCTAATGATTCAATATAGATTGCAAACATTAGTGGTGAGAGAGAGGGTCCCTGTCTTGCCCCACTTCCAATTGCTATTTTCATTGACAACCTTGCCCTTATAATCACTCTGCTCTTTCATACTTCATCGTTATGATTTCTAGTCATTCCCTTGGAATGCTCCACATTTCCTTCATCTAAAATAGGTATTTCCATTCCACCCTTTCAAGCACTTTTTATATATCTAGTGACATGAGAGCTATCTCATTTTCTCATATTAAGCAACATTAATTATCAGCAGTGTTCCTATAAAATTATTTGATTTGCCATCTGTTAACACTTTCCCCAATCACAGTGTGAACCTCATCTACCAATTTTTGTAAAAATCTTTCCCAACTTAGCTGTTTGTATTTGCACAAAACACTTATAATCTTGGTTTAGTACAGACGTGTCTGTAAGGGGCTAGGCACTACTGTTGACTACAAATCACTGCCTCTCTCTAAGATTTAGGAGGAGGCCCCCTCTCATAATACCAATATACACATATAACCATTTGTCTAAAACCTCACCCTCTGGCAACTCCTACAGATCTGTAGTCAAGCCATCACTCCCAGGTGTCTTTCGCCTTTGCTAGTCTTCCCACTCCCACATCACTTTCAATCGTCTGATAGGAATTTTAACTTTCTTTTATCCTTTTCTTCTAACATTCTAAACTCTTCCTCCTCTTTCCTGGTAGTAATCCCCAATCATTTTCAAAATCCCCTCTAGAGTCTGACTTATTATCTTCTCCCTCTTGCTGTCTTCTGCTTTCCAAGCCTGACAACCAAGGCCTTCATTGTTTTGGAGTTTGCATTAAAATATAAATTCTCTATCACTATCCTTTTTCCCGTATCCTTTCATCTTTCTACCTCTTTCCTGCTTTGAATTCCTTGCCTCTTCTCTCCTTGAATTCCGTTCAACTCTGGAAGCATCCATTCCTTATTCAACTTCTTGTAATACTTTCTTTTTTACCTTACATTCTTCTACTGAAGCCTCATTTTATCTCAACACACCTTGCAGCACAGCTGTAACTATTCCTTCTCTTCCTTTCTCTCCATCTGGTACCGTGGTAGTCTCCATTGTTTTTCGGGGTTAATCTCATTCTCTCCTCTTATCTGTAACTCTATCACTGAATAGTCTGACTGCATCATAGGCTCTACTCTCACCAGCATCACCAAGTTCTTGTGCCTTAGAGTAATATATCCCTAGCCTAACCTAGACCAGCTGTTATGACTATAAGAATAATATGTGCAGTCTCCTCCTATCATTCTTTCCCTCCAATTTTCCAGGCATCTAACTACCTCATGTTCTTGAGTTAGCTTTTTAGAAATCATTCCTCATTTGTTAATCCCCTGCTCATTGGACTTTCATCCACTTCTGCTTCTTTACAGGTAATAATAGTCCAAGCCTCTGAATATATGCCATTCACCTTCTGAAACCATACAATCTTTGCTAAGATTTCCCTGAGGACTATGATCGCTGTTTTCTCTCTCTCTCTCTCTCTCTCTCTATATATATATATATATATATATATATATATATATATATATATATATATATATATATATATCAAGAGAGAGAGCGTGAGTTATCACTGTCATTTTTTCCTTTCATTAGTCCCTTATTCTCTCTATACCTTCCTTTCCTATCCTAAGTTCTTCTTTCCATTTTAAATGGCAACATATTTTCAATTAGAAAGTACTATTCCCCTTTGTTTCAGTTCTCCTATGATGCACTTGTTATTAAGATATATCCTCCTCCTCATCTAAGCTTATGTTCCTGAGTCATAAGATGTGTTTCTTGTAATGCTAGGATGCAGGGCTTTGTTTTTAATTACTCCATCACTCTCTTTTAGCTTTGTCTCCTAATCCATTCACATTTTAAGATCTAATATTAATTATGATCTCCCCAGTCATTTCATCTCCCTTTTGTATATCCCTTTCTTATTAGTATCATAAATTCCCTACTGTTCCTCTCCTCCACACTAGGAGACATCACTTTTCCTATTGCCCTTCCTCTGACCCTTCCCCTTTATTAATGAAACTATATACATATTTATAAGACTATCTTCCTTCTTCCAAGATAGTACAAATTAAGAGAGAAACCACAAATTACACCTTTTCGGCCCCATGATAAATCAGGGATGAAGTCTAGCAATAATACTTCAGAAATCCTATTCCTTCGAATGCCAAAGTCACAATTAAAATTAAAGAAAAATCAAGAAAATGAAGCCCCTGTTTGTAACAGACTAGAATCCTGGCAGAGAGTGCAAAAATAAACAAATTTTGAATGTGATTTTTAGCTAATTAGGTATCCTTACCCGTAATCCCACCCTGCCCTCTCCCCTAGTTTAATAAGGGACCCCTAATTCAAAAATATTGTATACTGCACTTCTGTGACTGAACAATCCAGGGGTGCAGGCTTCTGAGGGTCAAATAACTTGATGTACTGCATCCCTAAATACAGCATAAGAAACAGGTTTTTACACCACACTGTTAAAGTATGCACACAACATCAGCAGTTAATTTTTAAACTTCCCTGAGACCAAAACTCTATATTATATTATGAAGGGCATTTTTTTTACCCCCTTTAGACACAGATCTCCTAAAATAATAATTAATAAGCTTGCTTCTTTAATGCTCTATAAGGTCTTTATTTTCCATTTTTTACACACTCTCATTCTGATTGTTTAACAATATCAGCTACTCTGAGCTCAGTTTCTTTTCATACTATCTGCCATTAAACTAGTTCGTATGACTACAGAATCCAGAGTCTTTATTATTACTGATTATTTATTTCTTTATTTATTTTACATTTGTTAACCGATGGTGTTTGACTGAGCCAAAAAGGCTCTTTTTCAGCAGAGGCCCGGGTAGAAAAGCTCCACAAAGAAAAATTAGATACATTTTGTTAGACATGATCAGTATACACACAAATTACAAAAGACATGTTTTTACAGTGGTATGCAGCACAGAACAAACAAAAAAATATTAATTTAAAAATAAAGGTAATTAATAGATTTGTGGTGTACAGCTGAAATTTGGAACATAGGTAGAATACATATATAGTATACAGGTACAGTACATACATTGTAGATTAGCCAGTGTTTGTGAGTAAGAAAGAAAACTATTATCAAGTACTCTAGTATGTATACCTTATCCAATTTCACTAGCCTGGGGAGCAATCATGGCACTGCCAACTTTGCTTGAGATGTTGCCTGATGCAGTCTTTAAAGGAGGCTTTGGATGATGTGTTTTGAATGCTAGTGAGGACAGAGTTCCATTTTTTAGCCACTGAACTACTATATAGCGCATCTCCAAAGCTATTGTAGCTGTTGGTGACTTCTAGTAGTAGTTTGCTTGATGATCTAAGAGGCCTTTTGGCTGAGTGATGTTGTGCTAGGTTTATATTTAAAGTTCCTAAGGCACTAGATTTTTTAGATAGGTTATTACTGACTATTTTATTATTGTGAAGGCAATATGTTTCATAGAATACTGGAGTTTTTCTGTGGCTTGTGATAATTAAGCTAGCTAGGATTCTAGTCCCTTTTGTACAGTGGCTTCACCATCCAGACTCTTCTCTTCCAAGATAGTGCCCATCTGAGTCATATGGCTGCTCTTGCAGCCCTCCCTGTCATAGCCATGATAGCTGCCTTCACTGTTATAAAGGACCCCTGCTTTTTCCATAGGCAAATTCACTTCCTTACTTCCACTTGTTCCTTTCCATTTCACATTATGCTTCCCATATTCCTTTCTATTTCTTGATTTTACAAAGATATATATAAATATTCACACACACATGTGCGTGTGTGCACAACACACCTCAACTAAGGAGAACCATAAGGCATTCTTTACTTACATCCGTAACCTAAAAAGAAAGGCCCATATTTGTGCTGAAATGGTAGCTAATGATACCATTTATACTGAGCCTGTGGAATTAGCTAACCTGTTGGCCAACAAGTTCTATGAAAATTTCACTCCCGTGTCCCGGCCACACATACCCCATGACATCCCTACCACCTGTCCACTACCTTGAACCTCTAAAGAGCAGGTTGTAAACACTCTCCTAAGGCCAAAAACACAGCATCTATGGCACCTGATAACATCCCAGGCTGCTTCCTACATGGGTTGCAACAAGAATTAGCAACACCGTTGGGTATTTTTCTCAATCATAGTCTAAGCATTGTCTTCATCCCAGCTGAATGGTAAATGGCCACCATTATATCTATGCACAAAGGTGGTGCTTCCACTGACCCCAAGAACTATAGACCTATTAGCCTAACTTGCCTTATCTGCAAGGCCATGGAGTGAATCATCATGGACCGTATCACCAAAGATATAGGTTATCTCCAAACACTTGACCCTACTCAATCTGGATTTTTCAAAGGGAAATCATGTCTGTAAAACCTGGTGGACTTCTTCAAGACAGTCATCAAGGCCCTGTATCAGGGGAAATCTGTGCATGCAGCCTACCTAGACTAGGCCAAGGTGTTTGACACTATCCTCCACTCAGGCATCATTGACAAACTCACCCAGCTAGGTATCAACCCTTATATCATTAGATGGGCTGTTAACTGACTCACTGATAGAACCCATACAGTTAAAATAGGGAATCCTCCTCCAACAGCAGACCTGTAACCAGTGGTGTTCCACGGGGATCAGTCCTGTGACCTCTACTGTTTGGAATCTACTTCTCAAAGGACAAGCAAAAACTACAGGTCTGTGCCTGACAACGTTTGCTGATGACTGCAAAATGGAGCTGCCATAGAATCTCCAAATGATGTACATTTGCCTTACATAAATAAATGATTCATTCCAAAGTAATGGCTTAAAACTCAATGCAAACAAAATGTATTATCATCCCTTTCGGTAAGGGCGATGTTCCTGTTAAATACCACATCAATAGCAACACCCTACGTCTGTGCTCATTGGTAAGAGATTTGGGCAAACAGGTTGACAGCAACCTTACCTTTGATCACCATGTCTCCACAGTGTAAGAAGGGCATTCTATACTGCTCACCTCATAAGTAAGGGGATTGCCTCCAGAAAAAAAGAAGTTATAAACTCCCTGTACTCTTCCCTCATCAGGCTAATAATTGAGTACAATTTCCCTTTTGGTATGTACCTTTCCAAGCACCTGCAGCCATTGGAGAGACCACAAAGGTTCCTCACAAGGAAAATTCAAGGTCTTCAGTATCTGTCCTATGTGGATCATCTGAAATCACTGTCACTTTATTCTGTTTCATACAGACTACTCAGAGGCAATCTCTCCCTTGCATACAAGGCAATCTGCATATCCATAAGTCAAATGGTACAGGGATTACTCTCTCTAAAGGCCTTAACCTGGTATGCGACATTAATAGAACCTTCTGGAGGGGCAGATTTGTCTCCCAGATGTTACCACACCTTTGGAACAGACTCCCACTTCATGTCAAACAGAGTACCTTATTGGCCCTCTTCAAATGCAGTCTGGATGATTGGATGGGTAACCATAAATTCGCCCCAGGGGATTCCACCTGTATCCCTCTTGGACAGGGGCAACAGGTATTGATTGTTGAAATAAGGGTAGAACTTTGCTAGTCTTTTAAGGGCCATAGGGTCATAGCCTAGTAACTTCCTATGGTCCTGTGATTCTATGATCCAATCCAAATGTGTTGCCACTTTATTTTTAAAGTAAAAAAATCACTACTAAAAACTATTTGTTTAAACTGTACAAATAAAAAGTCTGAATGTCAATCTATCTGCTTTACAACATTCTTTCTCCACATACCCATATATATATTAGTCCTTGTAAATTCTTCACCAATCCTTCATTTGAAGAACTCTCAGTCCCTCCCAGTCTGGTCCCTTTGATTAATTTCACCCTCTCTCACAACTGTAGTTGTTTAGGAAATATAGGGAAAAAGTCTCTTTCTTGTTCCACATTTCTACTCTCAGCTGGCCTCTTTTCTTAATATTTTTATCTTTGAAAGTAGAAAGACAACCACCCAGACACAAATGCTCTTGTAGCAAAATAAGTTAAAAGTAAGCACACAAACGGATCTCAAGAGCACGCCAGGGCCAATGAGGTTCCTCCACATATACAAGTGTTGCTGAAATTAATCAACAAGAAGGCAGTCCAATTGATGTAAAAAATTTAATTCAAGATATAAAAACTGGCAAGCGCTTTCACCCTTATGGGCTTCTTCAGACCAATAGTACTCCATGCAAAAACCATGTTTAAATATACATAAAAAATTATCCTGTATGCCATGTTAATAAATTCCTTCTAAACATTACTAAATTCATATATCCATTGTAGTTTATTTTGAACCTAGTATAGAGAACATAAATAATAAAACACATATACATATAAGTCTAGGTGCATATAATTATAAGTATCTATTACAAAATAAAAATAAAAATAGAAATAAAAATAAAAAATATTTAAAAAATATATATATAGCACATAAACATTATATATTTCATCAATACAAAAATATATTTAAAAAAGTATATATATATATATATATATCTATATACATATTTTCTAATTATATATATACATATCAAAATGTATATAAAAAGTATATGTATATATGAAAAATATGTATTTAAAAACATAATCATTATTCAAAGTCTTATAAAAAACAATATACACATGCATATAAGATGTTTAAAAACTATCTGACTTTTAGTTTCCTCCCTTTTAATATAGGTGTCATAGAAACCTTATCATTGAGACCTGGTTTTCTGTCCGCCCTCAAGCTTATGATCCATTTAACTTCCCATTGCTCCATGAAATTCCTCACATCCCCACCCCTCTCATTAGGTATATTAACTTGCACCACAAATACCTTAAACTCATGTTGTTCGATAGTTTCAATAATATGTTTAAACAGTGGATTCTTACAGGATTTTGTATGAATACTATACAGGTGTTCCCTAACCCTGTCTTTCAATCTCCTGTTTGTTTTGCCGACATAAAATGCTGGACATAACATGCAAGTAGCTAAATAGACATGTTTTGAGTCGCATGTAGCTCTAATTTTAAACTAAAAATTCTGTAAACTGAGGGTGTGTGTGAAGCATGCACTGGTATCTATATACTTGCAAAAATTGCAACTATTACATGGCATGGTACAGCAATGTGTAGGGAGGGTCAAAGTTCTTCGAATATCTACAGGGTAGCATAAAAGTCTGTGCAAATTTATCTTATTCTTAAATGTAAAATGTGGTCTATCTCCTACTAATGTCTCTAATGTGTGGATCCACAGTTAGAATATCCCAATGCTTAAAAAGTATATCTTTAATTCTATTTACATCCTGTGTATAATGAAGTATAACCTTCATCTCTGTATTCTGTATAGGTGGATCTATAGCACTGTAACCTTCAGTACTCTGTTTGGGGCTTATCCATAAAGTATGGTGATGCCCTATCCTCTCTTAATACATCTATTCCTTCAAACCCCCGTAGAACCTTTCAAACAATAGGACCTATTCAGTAACCTATTTTGTAACTCATATAACTCACCCTTAAATGCCTCATTACTGGAGTTGAGGTGTGATATCCCCAACGCTTGTCCTTTGATTATATTCCTCAACACAAAATCAGGATGCATGCTATCCCTATGTAACAGAGCATTCCTGTAACAAGGTTTTCTATGTACCCCTGTGTTAAGCAGACCATTAGTCAATCTTTCTACATAGACATCTAAGTAAGACACTAAGTTCAATGACTTGTTCATAGTAAACTTAAAATAAGGAGTGAGAGTATTAATTTCACTATAACAATTCCCTAATTCCTTTCCATCACCTGTCCATATAAGAAAAAGTTCCTCTACAAAGCAAACATAGAATGCCACATGTTCCTTGAAGTTAGCTAAATTAAATAATTTGTGACGTTCCCAGTCAGCCATAACCAAGTTGGCATAGCTATTGGCACATGAAGTGCCCATAGCCAAGCCATCCTTTTCTATATAAGTGACTCTGACAAACATAAAAATATTGCTCTTAAGAACAGCTTCCAATAGGGAACATAAAACATCAATCTGAAGTAAAGAAAAATTACCGCATAATTCCAAACATTTACGAATGCTATACACCCCTTCAATGTTTGGAATAACTGTAAATAGGGACTGTACATCCAAGGTTACAAGCCAAAATGTCAGATCAGGAGGTGAGGGTGCCATTTTATCATAAAGCATTAAAAGGAACTGTTTTGTGTCTTTCAAAATATATTTATAGCTGTTCACTATAGGTCTTAAACAGTGTTCGAAATGGAGTGACAACGGTTCAGTTACCCATCCCAGACCGGACACTATGGGTCTCATTGGGGGATTAACAGAGTCTTTATGAACCCTAGGTAGGCCCTGTATCATGGATATAAGGGAATGTTCAACTTGTAAAAACCTGTACAGGTCTTCATTAATCATATTGCTGCACGAGATTCAGTACCAATTGTGAGATATTCAAGCTGCAACTCTCTACCTCTTCTGTCTGTATAGTTGAGTAAAAATGAGAATCATTCAACATGTCAGTCATACTGACATAATATTTATCCCTATCCATAATAACTACTGGCCCACCTTTGTCGGTGGGCCTGATAACAGTGGTGGGATCTTTCTTAAGTCCATTTAAGGCTATTCTCAACTTGTTATTCAAATTTCCATGCCATCTCCTTTCTTTAGTTTCATTGTAATAACAATGAACATCTTCCTCCACAAGTTTAGAGAAAGCATCCACCAATGGGTGTAGATTCAGAACATAGGTACTTGGTTTCATAATAAAAGGCCCTTCACTAGAGGGTAAATAATTCCCAAAATCAAGTTTCAACTGTATGTTCCTGCTGAATAATTTCACATCTATAACTGTGTCAGTGAGGTCACTCTTCATAGAGGGTATAAATGTCAAGCCCTTATTCAAAATTTCTAGTTCATCACAAGATAACACCCTTTTAGAAATATTCCATACTAGTGTGTTACTACTTTCTCCCACATTTTCTTCAGTGTTGGTCCTGTGTGTTCCTCTCCTGACACCTTTTGCTTCTGCCTCCCACGGCTCATGGACCTGTTCCTGCCATCCCCGGGGATAATTGCTGATGGGAAAGGAGCTGGTCCATCACAATCAACATTGCCCTTGTTATTATAAGTCTTCATTCTTACTGATAAATCAGCATTTATTACAGTAGGACTACTGACTATAGTGTCATTACTTCCTAAAACAACATTACTACAGTGAGTGGTGGTGCTATGGGCACCATCAGCTAATTCTACAGGTGTATGTAGGTCAGGTTAATTAAATGCATCACCATTCTCCTGATGCACAATAGCAACAGTCTTAGTACATACATTTCTCTCAGCAGTAGGTGGTTGTTCCACTTCATTTACACTAACAGCAGAAATACATTCAGAGTTATTAACAGAAACAGTATTTGTAACACCTCTTGTATCTGCTTTTATAACATTATTAGTTGATCTTCCTCGTTCAACTCGCCTTTTATTATTGTCAGTCCTAGGCCAAGTGAAGACATGGCTGTTCTTGAAATCGGCCGTATCCCTTTGTATTTTACTTCTTTTTTGTTCGAGTAGCCTTTTCTCGAACAAAAACAGATTGTCTGAGAGTCGTTCTAGTAATTTATCAACCACCAACACAGGAAACTTGGAATACATATACTCCTGCTGTTCCTTAACATGTCCACGTAAAGCTGCCTCTTCAGGTGTAAAAAATTCATTTAGTAAGACATATAATGCAAACTGGTATCAATATTAATTTGTTGCCATTTATATAAAAGTTCTGGGTAAACAGTACCTGTAGTTGGCATTTTAAGAACCCTCAGGCCCCTAAGTATAAGCTTCCGACTCAGGCAAACTCCAAAATGCTGCCGTTGAACTTGTAGCATTTTTAGTTTTAAAAGGTCTGCTTCCAATCGATCAAGCAGTTTGGGCAGACCATCCAGTTCACCATCCACTACTACTTCGTCGATTCCATTACAGGTTACCTCATAAGCCATGGGAGGATTCTCATGGCTTGAAACACACTCCTTGAACCTATTCAGGTTCGGTGCAGAATTCAGACCATTGCCTGGGTTGTAAGGCAGCTCAATCGATAAAAATCCCGGCTTGGCCATGTTACCTGGGTGGAAGAAGGAATGAAAAAGAAATGAAAGTACAAAGGCAACCACCCAGACACAAGTGCTCTTGTAGCACAAGAAATAAAAAGTACATCAATTGGGCTGCCTTTTTGTTGATTCATTTCAGCAACACTCGTATATGTGGAGGAACCTCATTGGCCCTGGCGTGCTCTTGAGCTCCGTTTGTGTGCTTACTTTTTATTTCTTGTGCTACAAGAGCACTTGTGTCTGGGTGGTTGCCTTTGTACTTTAATTTTTTATTGATTCCTTCTTCCATCCAGGTAACATGGCTAAGCAGGGATTATTATCGACTGAGCTGCCTTACAACCCAGGCAACGGTCTGAATTCTGCACGGAACCTGAATAGGTTCAAGGAGTGTGTTTCAAGCGATGAAAATCCTCTCATGGCTTATGAGGTAACCTGTAATGGAACTGACGGAGTAGTAGTGGATGGTGAACTGGATGGTCTGCCCAAACTGCTTGATCGATTGGAAGCAGACCTTTTAAAACTAAAAAGGCTACAAGTTCAATGGCAGCATTTCAAAGTTTGCTTGAGTTGGAAGCTTATATCGAGGGGCCTGAGGGTTCTTAAAATGCCAACTACAGATACTGTTTACCCAGAACTTTTGTATAAATGGCAACAAATTAATATTGATACCAGCTTGCACTATATGTCCTTACTAAATGATTTTTTTACACCTGAAGAGGCAGCTTTATGTGGACATGTTAAGGAATAACAGGAGTATATTTATTCCAAGTTTCCTGTGTTGGTGGTTGATAAATTACTAGAACGACTTTTAGACAATGTGTTTTTGTTCGAGAAAAGTCAACTCAAACAAAAAAGAAATAAAATACAAAGGAATACAGCCAATTTTAAGAACAGCCATGTCTTCACTTGGCCTAGGACTGACAATAATACTAGACGAGTTGAACGAGGAAGATCAACTAGTAATGTTATAAAAGTAGATACAAGAGGTCTTACAAATACTGTTTCTGTTAATAACTCTGAATGTATTTCTGCTGTTAGTTTAAATGAAGTGGAACAACCACCTATTGCTGAGAGAAATGTATGTACTAAGACTGTTGCTATTGTGCATCAGGAGAATGGTGATGCATTTAATTGACCTGACCAACATACACCTGTAGAATTAGCTGATGGTGCCTATAGCACCACCACTCACTGTAGTAATGTTGTTTTAGGAAGTAATGACACTATAGTCAGTAGTCCAACTGTAATAAATGCTGATTTATCAGTAAGAAGGAAGACTTATAATAACAAGGTTAATGTTGATTGTGGTGGACCAGCTCCTTTCCCCATCAGCGATTATCACAGGTGTGGCAGGAACAGGTCCATGAGCCAAGGGAGGGAGAAGCGAAAGGTGTCAGGAGAGGAACACACAGGACCGACAATGAAGAAAATGTGGGAGAAAGTAGTAACACACTAGTATGGAATATTTCTAAAAGGGTGTTATCTTGTGATGAACTAGAAATTTTGAATAAGCGTTTGACATTTATACCCTCTATGAAGAGTGACCTCACTGACACAGTTATGGATGTGAAATTATTCAGCAGGAAAATACAGTTGAAACTTGATTTTGGGAATTATTTACCCTCTAGTGAAGAGCCTCTTCTTATGAAACCTAGTACCTATGTTCCGAATCTACATCCATTGGTGGATGTTTTCTCTAAACTTGTGGAGGAAGCTGTTCATTGTTATTACAATGAAACTAAAGACAGGAGATGGCATGGAAATTTGAAAAACAAATTAAGAATAGCCTTAAATTGACTTAAGAAACATCCCACCACTGTTATCAGGCCCACCAACAAAGGTGGGCCAGTAGTTATTATGGATAAGGGATAAAAATTATGTCAGTATGACTGACATGTTGAATGATTCTCATTTTTACTCAACTATACAGACAGAAGAGGTAGGGAGTTGCAGCTTGAATATCTCACAATTGGTACTGAGTCTCTCGTGCAGCAATATGATTAATGAAGACCTGTACAGGTTTTTACAAGTTGAACATTCCTTATACCCATGACACAGGGCCTACCTAAGTTTAATAAAGACCCTGTTAATCCCCCAATGAGACCCATAGTGGCTGGTTGGGGATAGGTAACTGAACCGTTGTCACTCCATTTTGAACACTGTTTAAGACCTATAGTGAACAGCTGTAAATATATTTTGAAAGACATCAAACAGTTCCTTTTAATGCTTTATGATAAAATGGCACCTCTCACCTCCTGATCTGACATATTGGTTTGTAACCTTGGATGTACAGTCCCTATTTACAGTTATTCCAAACATTGAAGGGGTGGATAGCATTCGTAGATGTTTGGAATTATGTGGTAATTTTTCTTTACTTCAGATTAATGTTTTATGTTCCCTATTGGAAGCTGTTCTTAAGAGCAATATTTTTAGGTTTGACAGAGTCACTTATACACAAAAGGATGGCGTGGCTATGGGCACTTCATGTGCCAATAGCTACGCCAACTTGGTTATGGCTGACTGGGAATGTCACAAATTATTTAATTTAGCTAGCTTCAATGAACATGGCATTCTATGTTCGCTTTGTAGATTAACTTTTTCTTATATGGACAGGTGATGGAAAGGAATTAGAGAATTTTTATAGTGAAATTAATACTCTCACTCCTTTTTTTAAGTTTACTATGAACAAATCACTGACCTTAGTGTCTTACTTAGATGTCTATGTAGAAAGATTGACTAATGTTCTACTTAACACAGGCATACATAGAAAATCTTGTTACAGGAATGCTCTGTTACATAAGGATAGCTTGCATCCTGATTTTGTATTTAGGAATATAATCAAAGGACAGGACATGCGGATATCATGCCTCAACTCCAGTAATGAGGCGTTTAAGGGTGAGTTATATGAGTTACAAAATAGGTTACTGAATAGGTACTATTGTTTGAAAGAGGTTCTACAGGGGTTTGAAGGAATAGATGTATTAAGAGAGGATAGGTCATCACCATACTTTATGGATAGGCCCCAAACACAGAGTTCTGAAGGTTACAGTGCTACAGATCCACCTATACAGAATGCAGAGATGAAGGTTATGTTTTATTATACACGGGATGTGAATAGAATTAAACATATACTTTTTAAACATTGGGATATTCTAACTGTGGATCCACGCATTAGAGACATTAGTGGGAGATACACCACATTTTACATTTAAGAATAAGATGAATTTGCACAGACTTTTATGCTACCCTGTAGATACTCTTAGAACCTTGACCCTCCCTACACATTGCTGTACCATACCGTGTAATAGTTGCAATTTTTGCAAGTATATAGATACCAGTGCATGCTTCACACACCCTCAGTTTACAGAATTTTGAGTTTAAAATTAGAGCTACTTGCGATTCAGAACATGTTGTCTATTTAGCTACTTGCATGCTATGTCCGGCA
>NC_056728.1:994710333-994715333 GCF_019279795.1 Protopterus annectens
GTGTGTATAATGCCCCAGTGACTAGACAGAACTCAGGAAATATACCTGGTGGTAGCTAGACTCAAACACTTTACCATGGGAGTAGGTAGCAAGAGCTTGAATTCCCTACCCATCACCACTTGTGAAATTTTTTGCTTCATATTTCTTTTCTGTTCTGTTCCTCATAAAATCTGTGGTTTTCTGGAAAAGAATGGCTGGCATTTGAATTTCAGACTTCATATTCTTCAGAAAGTACATGCTAACACAAAACCTTTTATTCTACCAATTTTCTGTTTATAAGATCAATATTTGAAATTTGTCCCGATTTTGGGGCATGTATTCCCCCATTGTTGGCTTTGTTCAGTTTTTTTGTGCTAACAAATTGAGAGCTATGGTGAGAACTGAATTCACTAAATGATAGCCATTTAAATGTTAGCCTGCCTGTCTTTTAAGAAACAGCTGATTTGGCATAGTGGTATGTTGCTCTGACTGTAGTGCACAGGGTCCTGCGTTCAAGATTTTGCAGAGAAACGCATGCTTAACACAGCATTTTATTCTAGCAACTTTCCAAGATTATACAAGCAGTATTTAAAATGTGTCCCTAGCTTTTGGGCTTTTGTTCCCCCCAATAAATTTGGCTTTTTCCAGATTTCTTGTGCTTCAAAGTTGAAAAATACAGTTGAGTGTTGAGTGGATTTTAAAGGAGCTGAGAGCTTGAAGAGAAGCTTAGTACTGCTTATGCAAATTTGCTGGCATTGTTAATAGCACAACAGGTAGTGTGCTTGCTTTTGATGCAGAAGGCTGTGGGTTCTACTCCCCCAGTATATAGATGCATTGCTGATACTGCACTGTTTTGTACTTTTACAGGGGGTGGATGCTGCAGTCCTGAGAATGTCCTCTTTGGAGGAGATACCTAGTAACTATCAACCTGTTATCCATTTGCCATCTATTACCTATTGCAATATTACTAGTTTATCATTTTTTTATGTAACATATGCAATTTATTCCTCAAGGGCAACATACACTTTATTTGTAGATGAAACAATGAAATATGAAGTTGTTTGCTAGCAGCAACCTCTTCACTAGTTACAGATCTCTTTAATGTGGAATTATTTAGATGGCTTTTACTTCTGCAGAGATTGTGCATATTTACTGATACTGGTGGATTGTAGAAGTTTGAGTAGACTTTTATGATGGAAATGTTCTGCATTGGGCAGTTTTGTCATTATTGGTGCATGCATTTTGTTTCATTCTTTACTGTAAAATGTTCCAAACAATACAATTAAAACACCCTCTAACAACTGTACTGTATTATACAAGGAATATAATTTAATACAATCAGGAAGGTGTATCAAAGAACACATGTATGCTTCCTGTGCAAGGGGCCTTGTCCAAATTTCCTGCTTTAAGAGGTACGTGCAAATAAATCGCTTTATAGAATTAGGTATATCCAAACCTCTCAACTGTCCCCGACTTTGGCTAAAAATGTTACTCTCCCCCTAATAATCCCTCCACAAAATGGCAAATTTGGAAGAAAACATGGAGGGTTTACAATTAATAAATAATTGTAATTATCAGAGTTATAGATTACTTTTAATTTCAGAAATGCATGTAGATTCTCTTATTTTGTCAGCTCTTCAAGTTAACATACTAATGTTAAAAATGTCTCTTCTTTGACAGGTTCCCAGCTGTATTGTGTGGCTATTTTATATTTTTGCATCACATTTTTGGTCTGTTTTTCATAAAATTGTGGTTTTCTGTCAAATTAGTGACAAATCATTAAAGATTGAAGTTAGAAAATAATGACAGACATTTGAGTTTCAGATTTCATACCCTTCAGAAAATTCATACTAGTGCAAGATCTACTATTCTATTATCTTTCTAAGTTTATAAGAGCAATATTTAAAAATTGTCCTTATTTTTGGGCCTTTGTCCCACTTCTATTTATGGCTTTGTCCAGATTTCTTGCTCTGAGGTTGAGAGGTATGACAAATGTGTCGGGGTCATCACCGTCAGCCGGAGACATTTCAAATTGTGACATACTTGTTGCACCCCACTCACCCACGTAGTGACTCTGGATGTGTCCAAGCAAGGCAAGGAGCACTTATGCAGTGTAAGTGTGCAGCGCATCCCCCTATCCAAGGTATACACAAGTACTAAAGTGGCTTTTCATCTGTTCTTGATTTTGCAGAATGTTCTGGTTTTCTGTCATATTTTTATACAGTTGATTTATGCTTCTTCTTATTCAGAAAATGCATGTTATTGCAGTGCCTGTTGCTCTGTGTTTAAGTAGCAATGTTTTAATGACCATCAGGTAAGCTTGTCTGAGACTGTAAGATGCAAGTAAGCTTTAATAAGCATACTGTTAAAGAATTACCAACATTGAAAGTCTTTTTGTTGTTGCCATGCAGAGAATATTTACATAACTAGAGTATAAGCCTTGGGTACTGAAATGCATATGCCAGTATTTGTAATAAAGGACAGGATTACAGTATTTTCAGAAGCGCATTACATTTATTGGAGACTTGCAGTCATCTTTGCAGGCTTTACCCGTAAACTAAATAGAATGCCAATCTATCATGTGTGATCCATAGCCTCTGCAGTAATCCTTTAAGCAATTTATCTTGAGCTTGTTTCTTGTTTGCTGTTCATTTTTTACTGTAATCATGTTTTCCCCATGAAACAAGTAAATAGTTGTTGTCAGGCAGCAGGTCTTTTTTGGATAAGAAACATTTTTACAAGTGGGGGTATCACAGGGATTGCTACTTTCAGCATATTACTTGGTACTTTTATAAAGCTGAATATAAATTATAATTAGAACTGCAGTGCAAGGAGAAGTAGTTTGAGTTGAGTGCTGCTTGTTTCTTTATACTTGATTTTGACTGGCATTCCAGTAATGTATTTAAAAAGTAATTCAGTTTGTCTTGACTGGACTCTCATAATGAAGGTTTGGCAGCCAGGGCAGTGTATTAAAGTCCCAGTTTTTGTGTTTTTTAGCATAGCTCCACCCATTCTAGTTGGCCCCACCCCTTCCTATTGGCCCCACCCATTCAGCTGTCTCCTGCAGCCCCCCTTTGATTTGAAGCCACCAGCTGCCACTGCAGTAGGGAAAGGTTTACCAAGTTTTATCTTTTTCCTGATGTGAGAGCAGAATCATGGCACTCCATGCGCTTTAATCATGTTCATTCTGAGGTCAGCAAAAACTGGAAATCAAAATTCAGTTAACCGCAAAATGAAGAAAAATTCTCACCTTTATTATGAAATCTGTCTGCCACTACCATTTTTACGCTGTTATTTTTGTCTCAAATAAAGGCATTCTGAAAAGTTATACAATTTTACACTAGAAAACTGTCACAGTTTCTCCTGTTTACAAGGAATGTTATTCACCAAGATGAAGATCCGTGGTGGTGGTGCTGCGGTAGCATTGTTGCCTCACGGTAAGACGCTGTCTGGTTCGATTCTCAGCTAGAGTGTCTTCTGCATGTAGACATGCGTGAATGGGCATACCTTCGTTGAAGATTGTGCGTCAGGGCTGGCAACTAGGCACGTAAAAATCAACTGCCAAACATTAGCGGACTGGAGTTACGCTGTGGCAACCCCTAAATGGGAAAAGCCGAAAGACACAACAACAATGTTATTCACCAAGATGAACAACTACTGACCTAAAACCTTACTTTGTCCATTATTCAAAATAATAGAAAACAAGTTTTTCTGAATTTTCACTACAGTCTATGAGCAGACCATGGTATAAACTTGACCTTGGAAAATAAAACAGTATTCAAGCTTATTAGTGCTATTAGTACACTGTTCCTGGATTTGTCTAAAGCCTACAACATTGCGAACTACTAACCCTTGTTAAACAAATTCTCTGATATTGGGTTATTTACTGATGCTGTTTGCTGGTTTGGCAGCTACCTTGAAAATGCCAAAGAGCTGCCACATGTAAACACAACACTTCTTCCCTTCTCCCTGATGCCTTGGTGTCCCACAGAACTTAGCCAATGACCACTGTTTGTTTTATATTGACTGATGACATGTGAAATCAATGAAAAACAAAAATGTTAACTCGGTATGCAGATGTCTTCACCCTATGATGCTCAGCTCTTTCGTTATCAGCACTACAGTGCTAGCTGTTATTTAATCTTGACACTATCTGTGTATGACTGCCTGGCTTTAGCTTCTTCATTTAATTCACTAAAAATTAAATACCTTCTTTTTTGAGGCTCCTACCTCCTCCTCACTTTGAAGGATTGTGTCAGACAGGTTCAAAGGCTCATAGGCAAGTCTTAGGCTAACTGCTCATTCGGGCCATTTTAAGTCTAGCCAATTTCTCTTTGGAGCTTAAATTAACACTTACCCCATTTGGTGTTAGATTAGCCTTACCCATAGATAGTTTGAGATATGCAGTGTGTACCATTTTATATTTATCATTGCTTTGTGACCTTTTAAGCCGCGGTGGTATAGCAGTAGCATTGTTGCCTCACAGCAAGAGGTTTTCTTGTTCGATTCTCGGCTGGAGTGCCTTCTGTGTGGAGTCTGCATGTCCTCCCCACAGTCGAATGGCCTCCAAAAGACATGCGTGAATGAGTGTGCCTTCGCTGAAGGTTTGGCGTTGGGCTGGCAACTCAGCACCTTAAAAAAATCTACTGCCAATCATGAGCGGACCGGAGTTCCACTGTGGCGACCCCTAACCAGGAAAAGACGAAAAGACAAACATTGCTTTGTGACCTTTTCAAAAAAAGGGCATTGGGCTGGGTAGGTATGACCTGCCCTTGTCAAATGTGAACTGAGACAGGCTCAGTGTTTGGCAGTTCCCTATGTCCTGATTGATTGATTCCATTATTGGTCTTTCCTTGATTGTGTATATGAGGCTAGTCAGACTTATGGGTCTGTAACTGTGTGGGTCTGTTGAAAGTCCTCCCTTATGTAAGGACATGACTGTAGCTGTTTTCCATTTGCTTAGTACAAACTCTGAAGGGAACCTATAGGCAATACGATGTGCCATGGAGTCCTTTTTCAAG